>NC_069507.1:84015240-84280240 GCF_027579735.1 Bombina bombina | reverse complement strand
TAATGTCTCATACCAGTTTGCAGCAAGGAATCATTTCTATGCTTCAGCTAGAGCATAGATGTTAAAACATTTCCCACTTTACTTTGGGTATAAATGTTGCTTCAGTATTTTGGTGTCCTTTATTGAATGAGTAGCAATAAAACTACTGGGAGCTAGCTGACCACATCAGTAAGCCAATGACAAGAGGCATATATTTGCAGCCTTCAATTACCAGCTAGCTCCCAGCTCTTAAACCTACATGAGTATGCTATTCAACAAAGGATACCAAGAGAATAAACAAATTAATAGAAGTCAAATGGAAAGTTGCTTGTATGCTCTATCTGAATTATGAAAAAAAAATGGGTTTCATGTCCCTTTAAAAGGGACAGTCTACACCAGAGTTTTTATTGTTTTAAAAGATAGATAATTCCTTTATTACCTATTCTCTAGTTTTGCATAACCAACACAATTATAATAATACACTTTTTACCTCTGTGATTAGCTTGTATCTAAGCCTCCGCAGACTGCCCCCTTATTTCAGTTCTTTTGACAGCCTTGCATTTTAGACAATCAGTGCTGACTCCTGGGTAACTACACGGGCGTGAGCACAATGTTATCTATATGACACATGAACTAATGCTCTCTAGTGGTGAAAAACTGTCAAAATGCATTCAAATAAGAGGTGGCCTTCAAGGTCTAAGAAATTAGCATATGAGCCTACATAGGTTTAGCTTTCAATTAAAGGGACACTGTACCTAAAAATTTTCTTTTGTGATTCAGATTGAGCATGAAATTTTAAGCAACTTTCTAATTTACTCCTATTATCAAATTTTCTTAATTCTCTTGGTATCTTTATTTGAAATGCTAGAATGTAAGTTTAGATGCCGGCCCATTTTTGATTAACAACCTGGGTTGTCCTTGCTGATTGGTGGATAAATCCATCCACCAATAAAAAAAAAAAAAAGTGCTGTCCAGAGTACTGAAACAAAAAAAAAAAAAAGCTTAGATGCCTTCTTTTTCAAATAATGATAGCAAGAGAACGAAGAAAAATTGATAATAGGAGTAAATTTAAAAGTTGCTTAAAATTGCATGCTCTTTCTGAATTACAAAAGAAAAAATTTGAGTACAGTGTCCCTTTAAGAATAACAAAAGAACAAAGCAAAATCTGTGATAAAAGTAAATTGGAAAGTTGTTTAAAATGACATGCCCCATCTGAATCATGAAAGTTTATTTTGGACTAGACTGTCCCTTTAAAAGTGGTCCCTTCTACATACAGATATTTTTGTAAAAGCCAAATTTTTATTTACATCATTAAATGGCTCAGTACAGATTTAATGGTTCATAAATGTATACAATCCTAGCTTTTTTTCCCTCTGGATATCTAATGTTTTATAAAAGCAGCTGTTTTTGTTTATCCCTTTTGGAGTCAACATAAGTGGCTACAATGATCAGACATAATGTTTTATTTGTCTTGTCCTTCCTAATATATGCAAAAAGGTCTTTGTTATCTTTTGTGCACATTATATTTATCACTCAAATCTATCTTGGGTCACATATTATACTATTAAATCAGACAGAGAATATCATTTTAAAAAAAGTTTCCAATTTACGTCTTATCAAATTTTCTTCGTTCCCATGATATTCGGTGTTGAAGAGATACCTAGGTAGGCATCTGTAGCACTCCAGGGCAGGAAATATCGCTGCCATCTAGTGTTCTTGCAATGTATAACATTCTTGCAATACTGCTGCCATATAGAGCTCTTGACACGTGCACACCCCCTGAACTTACATACCTGCTTCAAAACAAAAGATACCAAGAGAACAAAGAACATTTAATAGAAGTAAATTAAAAAGCTGTTTCAAATTGCATGCTCTATCTGAATCATGAAATAAATATTGTGGGTTTCATGTCCCTTTTAAACAGTGCATTTCAAGTTCTATTTTAACTTGTATTGCTCAAGACTCTCCTTAAAAAAGCTCAGTAAAGTCTAAATTACATTTTCATGATTCACAAAGATTATACAAATTGTAAACAACTTTATACTTATATTGTGTAATGTGCTTCTTTCTCATGGTATCCTTTGCTAAAAAGCATACTTAGGCAGGTTTAGGAGCAGCAATGCACTACCGAGAGCTAGTTACTGATTGGTGGTTGCACATATTTGCCTCATCATTGGCTCACCCGATGTGTTCAGCTAATCCACAGTAGTGCATATCTGCTCCTTCAACAAAAGATATTAAAAGTACAAAGCAGAACTGAAAACAGTAGTAAATTGGAAACGTTTAAAATTGTATACGAATCACAACATTTTCAGTTTCATGTTCATTTAAAAGGGACACTGATCGATTTTTAAATATGAACCAGAAATGATTCACTATTATTTAATATATTATTCAGTATCACATATTAAATCACAATATTGCAAAAGATCTGCAAACAAAATAAAGGTTTAAAAACGCATTGAAAATGTCTGTTCAAAGCAAAATTTGCATTTGTTTGCCATCCATGGGCAAAGCCCATTTGAAAAACCTCCTATATGTTGTATCATTAGAGTGTTCAATTAGGAACAAATTTAAATGAGCCCCTGCACATATCCACCAATCACTGGGCAGCATGAAGGAGGGCCAGTGTTCTGCATTCTGCATTCCACCGAATGCAAACCAGCATATCAAGTGGAAGTAAAAAACACAATATTTATATACTAGTCCTAAAGGGGTTCCAACCCTTACTCCCTCTCTCTCTCTCCCCCCCTCTCTTTTGAGCTCGCTCCCTCCCCCCTCTCTTTTGAGCTCGCTCTCTCCCCCCTCTTTTCCTCGCTTTCTATATTTCCCTCCTCTTTTGATCTCTCCCACCTCTCTCCCTTTGGCGCGCGCTCCCGCGAGACCACACCCTTTGTCACACCTGCGAGGCCCCGCATCTTGTCACGTCCGCGAGGTCACGCCCCCATCACGGCACGCCCGGCCACGCCTCCACCAGGCAGCTTCCGCAGTGCACACTACTCTGCTGATCAAGGTCAGGTATGTTTGTCCTCTGCAGTCTCTACTGCGCATGACTGCATCTGACAAACATACCTGGCCTTTTATTATAGGCTATATATATATTTTTTTTTAAAACTGTAAAGTACTCAGAGCTAGCTGAACTGGTTAACTAATGACAAAGGGCATATATGTGTAGCATAGCCACCAATAACAAGCTAGCTCCCAGCAATGCACTGCTGCTTCTGAGACAATCTATTTAGGCTTGCTCTTCAACAAAGGATACTAAGAGTCAAAGAAAAATTGATAACAGAAGTTAAATAAACAGTTTCCCTTTAAGCCAATGCTGCAGTCAAATTATTTGCCTGACCACTTACTAAACTTATACATAGTTAATATGCGGTTCAGCTAAAGAAAGTCAGGTATTTTGTCAATGTCACATAAGACAATATGAGATGAGACCAAGATAAACTTATTTGGTTCAGATGGTGTCAAGCGTGTGTGGCGGCAACCAGGTGAGGAGTACAAAGACAAGTGTGTCTTGCCTACAGTCATGGTGGTGGGAGTGTCATGGTCTGGGCCTGCATGAGTGCTGCCGGTACTGGGGAGCTACAGTTCATTAAGGGAACCATGAATTCCAACATGTACTGTGACATACTGAAGCAGAGCATGATCCCCTCCCTTCAGAGTCTGGGAGTATTCCAACATGATAACGAAACCAAACACACCTCCAAGACGACCACTGCCTTGCTATAGAAGCTGAAGGTAAAGGTGATGGACTGGCCAAGCATGTCTCCAGACCTAAACCCTATTGAGCATCTGTGGGGCATCCTCAAACGGAAGGTGGGGGAGCGCAAGGTCTCTAACATCCACCAGCTCCATGGTGTCGTCATGGAGGAGTGAAAGAGGACTCCAGTGGCAACCTGTGAAGCTCTGGTGAACTCCATGCCCAAGAGGGTTAAGGCAGTGCTGGAAAATAATGGTGGCCCCACAAATATTGACACTTTGGGCCTAATTTGGACCTTTCCACTTAGGGATGTACTCACTTTTGGTGCCAACGGTTTAGACATTAATGGCTGTGTGTTGAGTTATTTTGAGGGGGACAGCAAATTTACACTGTTATACAGGCTGTACACTCACTACTTTACATTATAGCAAAGTGTCATTTCTTCAGTGTTGTCACATGAAAAGATATACATAGATAGATACACATACATTTAAAAAGTATGTTGAATACATTAACAGATGTTTTAGGCTTGTATAAATAAATGAAATGAACTAACAGCAGTTCTGAAGCAAACAAAAGTTCAAAACGATTATATTTTCCAAACATCATTCAAAAACGTTGTCAAGTTTGTAGTATAAAACTAATGACCACAACATTCAACAATATAGAACTGCATTCCAGGCTGAAATCTGCTTTGTAATTTCTTTCACATGTTAAAAATAAAATAGGTATAAAATGTAGGTATAAAATATTAAAATGTAAATAGCGTGTTATGTTAGAGTAATTAAACATATTTGAATAATAAATCATATAGTGGAAAAGGTCATATGTACAGGTTTAAAAAAAACGCAACAAATTAAAAAGCTTCTACAAATATATACAGTAATCTACAATAAATCATTGTCTAGCATAGGATTATACTCAATGTTTAAAAGGGACAGTCCACTTGAAAATTGCTATTGTTTAAAAAGATAGATAACCCCTTTTATTTCCCATTCCCTAGTTTTGCATAACCAACACTAACATTTATATACTTTTTACCTCTATGATTATCTGTAAATAAAAGCCTCTGCAGACTGCCCCTCACCTCAGTGCTTTTTACAATACTGCATTTTGGCCAATTAGTGCTGGTTCTTGTATAACCTTTATCATTCTCCACAGGAGTGAGTACAATGTTATCTATATGGCAAACATGAACTAGCACTGTTTGGCTGTATTGAAAGATTGTAAAAAGCATGGAGATATTGTCAGGGGATTAGAAAAAAAGGCAAACTTAGAGGTCATGAAGTATATTGATATAACAATGTTGGTTATGCAAAGCATGGGAATAGGTAATAAAGGGACTATCATTTTAAACAAGTTTCAAGTAGACTATCCCTTTAAATGTAACTTACATTTAAAAGGACCAGTAAATAAAGTAGATTTGCATAGTCAGGTGCATAAGATAAGACAATGCAACAGCACTTAGTCTAAATTTCAAATGGAGTGGTTGGTTGTTTTTTTTTGGACAAATTTCCACTCTTCCTGTATCATGTGACAGCCATCAGCCAATCACAAATGCATATATGTATATTCTGTGAATTCCTGCACATGCTCAGTAGGAGCTGGTGACAAACAGTGTAAATAACAAGACACATTTTGTTAATGGATTAAAAATTGCAGTTGTTTAAAATTCCATGCTCTCTCTCAATCATTAAAGGGATACTAAACCTAAAAAAATTTTTTTCATGATTCTGATAAACCAATTTTCTAATTTACACCTATTAACAATATTTCCTCGTTTTCTTGCTATCTTTATTTTTAAAAGCAGAAATGTAAGCATAGGAGCCGGCCCATTTTTGGTTCAGCACCCTGGATAGTGATTGCTTATTGGTGGCTACATTAAGCCACCAATCAGCAAGCGCAACCTAGGTTCTGAACAAAAAAAAAAAAAGGCCGGCTACAAAGCTTTATATTCCTGCTTTTTAAATAACAATAGAACGAAGAAAAAATGCTAATAGGAGTAAATTAGAAAGTTGCTTAAAATTGTATGCTCAATCTGAATACTTAAAGAAAATATGTGGGTTTAGTATCCCTTTAAAGTTTAGTTTTGACTTGAGTGTCCTTTTAAGAGTTTTTCAATAATATAATTTACCTTTAGCATAAAACAGGAAAGTACTAAATTGATACATTTTACAACATTCCACTCATCCTTATACAATTAGTGCTCTTTAGAGCTGGATTGTATACAAATAAGAGACAATGTTTCCAATACTAAAACCGCACACTTGTTCCAGAAACACATTCCTCAAAGCAATTACTGATAGCATGATTTATCTCCCACTCACTTTTTGTAAAAAAAATAATAATAATAATCTGATCCAAATTATGTGCAATCCAGAATTACAGAGCAGTATTTAAGATGTCTGAGAAAAATGTAGTGCACAAATAAAATAAAAAAATAAAAATTTGTTAACAGCATTATGTTGGCATATTTCTTTTCCCAAAAGGTAATCATGTAAATTCCTTTATAAAAGTTATTTTTCACTTGTTCTGTCAATTTTTATATTTCTTTGGTCTGCATCCATTTTGGATGAAGCAATGGAAGAGATATCAGTTTAGGAGTTGCATAAAGGATTTGCAGACTAAAGTCCCTGAGGTACAAAAAATGTAAAAGGGATACTACTTTGAGATTTTGATACAAAATGTTTAGTTATACAGAATGAAACAACGTTGCAATATGTTTTCATTATTTTTCCTCTTTTCTTGTAATTTAGCAATTTCTAATTCTCAGAACTTGAAATGCACATTTGATGACATATCAAGGCCAACTCTGCTACATATCTGTCAATAATAGTCTTTATCAGATAACTGCATATCAATGACAGTGGCTACTAGCTTTGTTGTCAATAAGGCAAAATGGTTATTGGAGTTTCGCTTTTAAAACCTAGTTGCAGTAAAAAAGGATGTTCATTTATTTTAAAATGTTTGGACTTGGCTCATATGTTATTCTATAGCAACACAACAAATGTCTTGTAATTAAAAATTAAATAGCAACATTTTATTTTCCTAATAAATGGGCTTTTTTTTTTGAGGGGGAAATAAATTCATTAAAATTCACTAAAATAATTACTGCATTAAAAGGGACAGTGTACACCAATTTTCCTTTATCTTCATGTAATAGACACTACTATAAAGAATAATATGCACAGATACTCATATAAAAATCCAGTATAAAACCATTTAAAAACTTACTTAGAAGCTCCCAATTTACCAATGTTGATGAGGTTAGGCTGGGACAACCACTGAAAGGGACTGAGAGCAGACCCTCCCCCGCATATGAAAAACCCATTATACAAACAGAAGCAGTCTAACATCTGTAGACATCAGTAAACATCTAAAACTTTGGGGCTTGGTTAGGAGTATGAAAATCAGCACAATGTTATTAAAAATTAGCAAAACTATACATTTTTACAAAAACACACCCAGATGGGCTATATAAATGGATCATCTATCAAACATTTATTCAGAAAAAAATCTAGTGTGCAATGTCCGTTTAAAGAAGACCTTATGTAACCTACCAGATCGGCTCTTCTTACATGTTTAGGTGTAGCAGAACTGAACAATAAATGTCTAGGTGAGTCAACAAAACATTGCATTTTAATGAATGGTTTATTGTATTTTATTTAAACTATATAGAGTATAAAAGCCATACTTTGTCAACCAAGCTATTACCATTACCCTATACTTAATTCAAAATTGAAAACCAAAAGGAGTTACAAGTTACGTTTATTATATCTGAGCACTGTCATTTGTAAAGTTAAATGAAACCCAATTTTTTTCTTTCATGATTCTGATAGAGAATATATTGTTAAACAACTTTCCAATTTACTTCTATAATCAATTTTGCTTCATTCTTTTGATATCCTTTATTGTAGGAGCAGCAATGCACTACTGGCAGCTAGCTGAACAAATTGGGAAGCCAATGACAAGGAGGCATTCACGTGTAGCCAACAATAAGCAAATGCATGTCCTACTACTGAGCCTACCTAAATATGCTTTTCAACAAAGGATACTAATAGACCAAGGCAAAAATGGGTTTCATATCCCTTTAAAGGGACAGTATACACCAATTTTAATATAACTGCATGTAAAAAAACACTACTATAAAGAATATGCACAGATACTGACATAAAAATCCAATATAAAACTGTTTAAAAACTTACTTAGAACCTTCCAGTTTAGCTTTGTTTAAAATGTTACTGGAACACCCACTGCAAGTGGGAAATAGCAGACACTCCCCCTTCCTTTGCATATGAAAAGACCCTTTCTAAAAACAGAAGCAAGCTGGAGTAGGTATACGTCGGTATTCTCCTAAAACTGTGGGGCTTGGTTAGGAGTCCGAAAATCAGAGCAATGTTATTTAAAAATAAGCAAAACTATCAATTTAAAAAAAAACAACTATATGGGCTATATACATGGATCATCAACAAAACATTTAAAGGGACATTATACACTCATTTTTTCTTTGCATAAAGGTTTTGTAGATGATCTATTTATATAGCCCATAAAGTTTTTTTTTAAATAAATGTATAGTTTTGCTTATTTTTAAATAATATTGCTCTGATTTTCAGACTCCTAACCAAGCCCCAAAGTTTTATGTGAATACCGTCAGCTACCTTCTCCAGCTTATTCCTGTTTGTGTAAAGGGTCTTTTCATATGCAAAAGAAGGGGGAGGGGGGAGTGTCTTATTTGCCACTTTCAGTGGGCTTTCCTGCTACCTTTTCAACAGAGCCAAACTGACAGCTTCTAAGTAAGTTTTTAAACAGTTTTATACTGGATTTTTATATCAGTATCTGTGCATCTTATTCTTTATAGTAGTGTCTATTGCATGCAGTTATATGAAAATGAGTGTATACTGTCCCTTTAAGTATAATTCAGGGAAGCAGTACCTGGAAAATCATAATTGAGGTGGGTTTGATCTGAACAAAATAGCTACACTCCAGTGCATGCCACATGTTACCATGACAACCAGAAATGCTATAAATATGAATAGTATTGAAATATAAAAATAATGATCAGAAGGGGTTAATGGGTCAAATTGCTGTTCTAGAAGTATTTTTTACAGCTTTTTTTTTTAAAATCATTTTTTTATTACAAGTAAAATGTTTAATGAGACATAAAAGTGCAATAAGCGCATTATAGGCAAGCAATAGCACACTAATAAAATACTGTGTTTCCCACAATGCAAAGGGGTTAAACACACAGTTAAAGTTAGCTCCAGGAGGCTATATCATATTGCCTAACATTTACCAGAGCCTTTTAAAGGATTACTTTCTGTTATAATTTTTAAGCTAAACAACTAACATATTAAAGTTAATAAACATTAATTAAAACCTACTGACCTATATTTTCTCCAAAACAAAGTTTCATAACGTTCTAAAAGTTATATCTTTTATTCGCCGATGATGTCACGTTATCCTGCCCACTATTTTCAGCACTGCATGTTCAAAATACTTAAACCAATAACTTTGTGTTTAAAGTGCCATTTTGAAACCTAGTTATTGTAAACGGATTGGTACAGAGCAAAGGATACCCACGGAGTGGGTTTGGAAAACAATTAAATTTGCAGACAAGATTTCTGATATACGGTAGAGATATGTTAATGAAATGCTATTGATAAAAAGCGTATTTGGGGTAGTTAGTTAGTAACAGGCATAGAAAATATTTACTTACAGTGGCCCTTTAAGGTTGATAAGTTAGGTAACTTGTGGGCAGTGGCACAATGGCATTTTGTGGTGGAACTGAGATTGGTAATGGTAAGTGTGATGTTGGCAGGACAGGGTGTGTTGAAGAGGGCCAGACAATCCCAGAGGACCCAGGGCCATAAGGAAAGCTGCAATAGAATTCTGATCCTCAGCTGTACAAGGGCCAGTGAACAAATCATGTGATGCGTATGTGCAAAGCCACCAATCACTGGTTGTTTTCAGATATGGAGAGGAAGTACATTAGCATTCCATATCTGATTTGATGTATTTAACCAATTTGAAGAAATTAAAGGCAAGTAATGGAGCTTTGTATGTCTTTTGCTTTATTACCAGAAAGATAAAGCTAACATATGATACTTATTTTACCAATATGATGCTTTAGTTAAATAACCAAATTTAAGTCACTTAGGAAACGGACTACTAAATGAAATGACCAGTAAATACAGTAGATTTGCATAATCAACAAAACGCATGATAAGACCATGACATAGTTAGTATGAACATCGAGTAGTAGATTTTTTTTCTGACAAATTTCAGTTATGTCTCTTGCCACGCCCCCTGTATCATGTGACAGCCATCAACCAATCACAAATGCATTTATGTATATTTTGTGAATGCTTGCAAATCCTTAGTAGAAGCTGGTGACTCAAAGTGTGCACATTCTGTTAATTGAAGTAAATTGGAAAGTTTTTTTTAAAGTTGCACACTCTGAATCATGAAAGTTTAATTTTGACTTGAGTGTCCCTTTAAGAAGAATATTTCTTAACCATGATTAAAATGCTAACTTTTTCAGGTGCAAGTGTATTTCAGCTGAAACGGTTTATATACTAAAACATCTTTTCAGGATTGTCTCATACAGTGATGGCTGCACCTACTGGCAACCTAAAGATATTGCATATATGAGTAAATACGCATCAACAGGTGCTAAGACGGAATCTACATCTGTGTACAATGACAGACAAAAGTGAGTTTGCCAAAAATGTTATTGTTAGATGAGGATCTGGAACAGATATGTCTTTTTAAATAACACTTAAAAGCTTCTCCTGATGCACCAAAGATAAATAGTTCAAACTATTAACCCATTTTTAAAGGGATACTGAATCCAATTTTTTTTCTCACATGATTCAGATAGAGCATTGCAATTCAAAGCAACTTTCTAAATTATTCCTGTGGTCAATTTAACTTTGTTCTCTTGGTATCTTTATTTGAAAAAGCAGGAATGAAAGCTTACGAGCCGGCCCATCTTTGGTTCAGCCACCGATTGGTGGCTAAATGTATCCACCAACTAGCAAGCGCTATCCAGGTGCTGAACCAAAAATGGACTGGCTCGTAAGCTTACATTCCTGCTTTTTCAAATAAAGATACCAAGAGAACGAAGAAAAATTAATAGGAGTAAATTAGAAAGTTGCTTAAAAATTGAAGGCTCTATCTTAATCATAAAAGAAAAAATATTGTTAATATTGCATGTCTTCCTGTACTGTTGGGAGTTTTAAAGGGATGTTAAACACTAAATACGTTTAATTATGGCATTCTTGTCTTCCTTTAGTCATGGGCGCTGCCATGTTTAAAACTATCTTTCACTACATTCCAGTCCTGAAGTATTTGAACATGTGCAGCAACTCTCATTCAGATACCTGCAGTAAAACCTAGGTTCCAAAATGGCAGCCCTCATAATTAGAGGGAGGAGCATGAAACTCAATTTGACTTTATGTTTCAATATAAGTGCAGAAGGTGGCAAGTTCCTTTTTTAAATTATATTTTTATTTTGGTTTAAACAAAAGAGGAAACAAATATATGTACATATAGTTCCATTTAGTTATAAAGATACAGTTTAATAAAGAGAAACTCAAGTTATTCACCATTTATCTTTCAATAGTATTTTGAACACACTATCTTCTAAAGGTAGATAAAAATGCTCCCAACTCAAAGAAATTATTTTTTTAGTGGCAAGTCCCAAATCTGATTACTGATAGGAGAGTTGACTCCAGTTCTCCACCTCTTAGATTGACAGCTCCTGCCTTCGCGTGATTGGCTTTGAGTGGGCAGTGGGCGGAGTTGCACGCGAGCGCAAAGGAACGCTCGAATGCAATGTTAAATTCCGCCAGACAAAAATGGTTATGCCAAAATGCTGAACACAAAGACTATAGAATCTGGGAAACTATAACAGTATTATGGCAAAAACCTTATATATTAGAATCATTCTTGGCACATTTATTTTAAAATATATTTCAGCATATGATGAAATGAAAACTCATGAGTTTGTGTAAATGTTTAGTTTTCTATGAACACAAAAAAATGCTATGAAAAGTATAGGAGTAAAGAAAAAAAAAAAAAAACGAGTTTTATAAACAAAGATGTATTTGTTTTACTAACCAGATAGCACTGTACACCGTAGAGCCTGTTCTGTCGGGGTATTCAGCAAGTAAAAATACAAGTCTATTAAAGATTAACTTACCCCCAGCACGGCTCATTAAGGGTAAATTCCAGAGTGTGTAATCACCAAGCAATGCCACACATATTTGGCGCATTTTATTGAGCTAAGAGTCTTACTGGTGTATGAGGGGAGAGGAACTACAGCAAGGTTAATACTATAAAGTTTATATATAGCAAATTACTTTGATATATACATGGAATATTTTAACAGGGCCGTCCAGTACATATGTTTATGGAATTTCCACAATTTCAGTAGTTCCTATCCAGAATGTCAAACAACTGTATGGTATCAGTTAAGTCTCAAAAAAGTCTGTGAGGAAATGTATTATTTATCACCTGGATATACTGCAAAGAGACAGGTTTTTTTTTTCCCTTTCCCTTAAAGGACCAGTAAATACAGGATATTTGCATAATCAACAAATGCATGCTAGAAAGACAATGCATTAGCACTTAGACATAACTTTCATTTGAAGTGCAGACTATTTCCACTCCTCCGTTATCATGTGACAGCATTCAGCCAATTACAAATGCATATATGTATATTCTGTGAATGCTTGCACATGCTCAGTAGGAGCTGGTGACTCAAAGTGTAAATATAAAAAAAAAAAAAAAAAAAGTACTCTGCACTCTTTGTTAAAGTAAAATTGGAAAGTTGATTAACATTGCATGTTCTATCTGAATCCAGAATTTTGACTTGAGTGTCCCTTTAATATTGCTAGAATCAACAGACTGGTGTTCTGAATCAAGTTGAGGGAGTGTGGTGATACCATGTACAATTCATCCAATAGAATGGTCTCAACAGCAAGATAGTAAAAAAAAAAAAAAAAAAACCAACATCATGCTTCTCTGAAGGCCAGCAGATTCTGTTTACGGGCACATGAAAGCAAAAATTTCATGGTTCAGATAGGGCATGCAACTTTAATTCTTTTAAGATCAGATCTTTATTCTCTTTTGTTGAAACGCATACCTAGGCAGGCTCAGGAACAGCAATGCACCAGTGGGAGCAAGCTAAGGATTGGTGGCTGCACACATAGGGTTCTTGTTATTGGATTTCCTGATATGTTTAGCTAGGTCCCAGCAGTACTTACTTTTTTCTTCAGCAAAGCCGGACTGGCGATTCGCAGCTCCTCTGTACTTACGTCAGCAGTGACGAATCCAGCTTCTTCCAATCATGGCGTGCACCCCAGAGCGTCCATCTCGTGAGGCCACGCCATGATTGGAGGAAACCGATTTTGTCATTGAGGTGGTAAGTATTTAAAAAACACTGCAATGTAAAGTTTCATGAATAAAAGTGCCCCTGTTTTTAATAGTATTTTTAAAAAACGGACTCATTCATGAAACTTTACAAAAAAAAATAAAATAAATATATATATATATATATATATATATATATATATATATATATATATATATATATATATATATATATATATATATATATATATATATATATATACATATATACATATATACATATACACACACACACACATATATACATATACACACACACACACACACACACACATATACGTACATACATACTCACATATACACACACTCATACAAAAGAAGTATACAAAATATAATGGTTTTTAGATGACAAAAACTATTAAAGTTGCAGTGTGTCTCCATATTAATTCCTACACTCCCTATAGATAGGTAGAAAAGAAGAATCTGTAACAAATGTTTTTAAAAAAAAAAAAACCACAGTAAATTGTCTAAACCAGTTATTTAAATTTGCAGCAATTGGAGTTTAGACAATTTGCATTTATTGGTCACTCTAGGGAGCGTGAGACAAAGTACAACTTTTACACAAAGGCAAGATGTGTTTAAAGGACCAGTAAATGCAGTAGATTTGCATGATAAAAAGGACAATGCAGCTGTAATTAGTCTGAACTTCAAAAATAGATTTTTTTTTCTGGCAAATTTCAAAGTTATGTCTATTTCCACTCTCCCTGTATCATGTGACAGCAATCAGCCATTCACAACGTATATTCTGTGAATTCTTGCACATGCTCAGTAGGAGTTGGTGACTCAGAAAGTGCAACCCCCCCAAAAAAACAAAAAGAAACAAAAAAAAGTGCACATTTTATAAATGGAAGTACATTGGAAAGTTGTGTAAAATTGCTGCTCTGAATCATAAAACTTTAATTTTGACTTGAGTGTCCCTTTAATATCATTATAAATAACCAAATTCTGATGTATACTACAAAGATGAAAAGTCTCAAGCAAAGAAATAATAAAAATAAAAAACTATTGGGAAATATATGGATTTGGAATAAAAACGTTGAAAGAGGAAAAACAGAGGAAATTGAATTGAAAGTCAAACATGGAAAGTGTTGAAATTCCTGATTTGTTTACAAGGTAATCAGTCATTTTGTTTACAACATTATCATAACACTTAAAACACTAGTTTAAGGTCATTAGCCAATTGTCAGAAGGTGTTATCTCTCGTTAACAGCTCTCACTACCCAGTGAATAACAGTCTTGTTGAATCTTCTCCCAGAATTTCCCATTATCATTCAAGGCATAGTACAGCTGACCAATTAACCATTTCTCAGCCTTCCAGTAGAGAATAAGCCTCGGTAAGCACCCTGACTATACAGATGGTCACTGATTACAGTAGCACACACACTGTCATCAGAAAACTGGACTGGATTCTGCAGGAACCAAACTAACATCCTACATATCGATTGAGCAGTATAGAAGATCATTTATATCTGTCTATATCTTGCCACAGCAAAGGAGAAAAGATGGGAATATTCAAGAGGTTTTAAAATGATTATGTTGTTTGACTGAAAAACAATGAAAATTGTATCCAAGAATCAGTGTATACGGACTGGACTTCAAAACTTTTATGTAGATCTTCTGCAAAGCGGTGCTTAATTACAGTTTTATACTGGGCACAAAAAAACAGAGCTTATTTAGCTTTAAACTGCACAAAGAATGCAGTGCTTAGCTATAAACTGCACAAAAGCAAAGCAGTGCTTACTTACAGCTATAAGCTGCACCAAAATGCAGTGCTTAATTAGTTATACACTGCACCAAAAATGCAGTGCTTACTTAGTTATACACTGCACCAAAAATGCAGTGCTTAGTTATACACTGCACTAAAAATGCAGTGCTTAATTAAAGTTATACACTACACCAAAAATGCAGTGCTTAGTTATACACTGCACCAAAAATGCAGTGCTTAATTAAAGTTATACATTGTACAAAAATGCAGTGCTTAATTACAGTCGAAATGTGCACCAAAAATGCAGTGCTTGATTACAGTTATACACTGCACCAAAAATGCAGTGCTTAATTACGGTTATAAACTGTACCAAAAAAATGCAGTGCTTAATTACGGTTATAAACTGTACACAAAAACGCAGAGCTTAATTAAGGTTATAAACTGAGTATATAAAAACAGTGCTACATTACAGTTATAAAACTGTGTACACAAAAAAGTGCTTACAGTTATAAACTGTGCTTAAATTATAAACTTTTGCACAAAAACCATAGTGCTTAATTACAGTTATAAACGGTGCATGAACCCCCCCCCCCCCCCCACTAAGGTCCCTTTAATAAGAAACTTTATAAATACCATAAATACCAGAAGACATGAATATTTCCAAATAAACCCGTTTTCTTTGGTATTTATAGAGTCTTGATCTTTATTTCAAGAAAAAAAAAAGTGCATTAATGGAGATTAGCAAATACATAGAAGTTCCCCCTCCAGAAGGTATGAACAATTAAAATGGCATACTGCTAGGCCAAAAGTGATTTGCTGCCGTTAATCTTAGCAAACATTAAAAGTCTAATACTCAGACATGGAATGCTGTTCAGCAATGAAAGTTAATATTTCCCCTTCAAAAAAAACTTTAATGAGTAAACCTAAAGGCACGGAAAACACTGTTTTCTCAGTTTATCACATACACTTGGTGCCAGCGTGAAAGAAGCAGCAAATTCCATAGCGATCCACTAAACGCTACCAGAGGTGAATAGTCACAATAGGATCGCTAACTTGCTATCATAATAATAAAAAATGCTTTATTTTTGTCTCTCTAGGGAGCGAGGCATAAGAACATTTTTTAGACAAAATTCAAGAGTGTTAAAATGTGGTAAAAAAAAAAAAGCTAGAAAATTAAAACAAATATATAAAAGTGACATTTTACTAAGGCATTAAAAGGTCAAACAGAATACTTGCATCACTGGGCTTTGTGACGAACGCATGATTTTGTTTACATCAAAACTTTGTTCCAATATTAAACACTTGCCCCGGGCATGAAGAGGTTAAAACACATATATAAGGTGGTGCAGTGAATTGCTGTCCCTGAAAATGACATAGCCAGTTATCTAATCAGAAGCAGCATACATATGTATCTGCCAATCAACACACCAGCATGCATGGAGCGTGGCTGTGTTTAATTGTTTGCAGGGATTAAACACAATCAAACAAGTATTCTTATTAATTAGACCATTTTAACACTAGAACGTCCCTTTAATCAACATTTAAACTAATCAGCAATCTTAAAAAAACTCAATTTGTATTATGCATACGGAACAGCACAATTTAAACATCTTAAAATCTTTTAATGTTTTTTGTAGTTTTTTTTCCACAAGAACAAGGTCAATTTAAAGCTGTATAAACAGATTTAAAAATAAATTAAATAAATAAATAAAAGGAAATACATTTATTTACACAACTCGCACACTTCTATTGGTGGACAGAAGCAGACCTTTACTAGAACAGCCAATAGAATGCAAGCTCAATCTGATTGGCTGATTGGATCAGCCAATCGGATTGAACTTGAATCTGATTGGCTGATTGAATCAGCCAATCAGATTTTCTTACCTTAATTCCGATTGGCTGATAGAATCCTATCAGCCAATCGTAATTCAACGGACGCCATCTTGGATGACGTCATTTAAAGGAAACTTCATTCATCGTTCAGTCGTCGGGCCTGCTGGATGTTCCGCGTCGGAGGGCTGAAGAAAGAAGATTGAAGATGCCGCTTGTTGGAAAACACTGCCCCGATGGAGGAAGACATCTCCGGATGGAAGATTTCTTCTTTGCCGCTTGGATGAAGACATCGCCCGGATTGGATGAAGAGTTCGGCTCGGCTGGGTGAAGATGACTCAAGGTAGGGAGATCTTCTGGGGCTTAGTGTTAGGTTTTTTTAAGGTTTTTTTTTTGTAATTTAGTTTAGTTTATTTAATTGTATTTTAGTTTAGAGATTTGTAGTTTATTTAATTTATTGATAGTGTAGGTGTATTTGTAACTTAGGTTAGGATTTATTTTACAGGATTTATTTTACATTTTATTTAATAGCTATTGTACCTAGTTAAAATAAATACAAAGTTACCTGTAAAATAAATATAAACCCTAAAATAGCTACAATGTAATTATTAATTATATTGTAGCTATCTTAGGGTTTATTTTATAGGTAAGTATTTAGATTTAAATAGGAATAGTTTAATTAATAATATATTAATTAGATGTATTTTAATAAGAATTTAGTTAGGGGTGTTAGAGTTAGATAGGGTTATTATACATACACACACATATATATATATATATATATATATATATATATATATATATATATTAACTATATTAACCCTAATATAATTAGGGTTAATATAGTTAATATAGGTGGCGGCGGTATAGTGGGATTAGATTAGGGGGTAATGTATTTAATATAGGTGGCGGCGGTGTAGGGGGATTAGATTAGGGGGTAATACATTTATTATAGGTGGAGGCGGTGTAAGGGGATTTAGATTATAGGCAAAAGAGCTGATTACTTTGTGACAAAGCCCCGCCAAAAGCCCTTTTAAGGGCTGGCAATAGAGCTGTTTACTTTGGGGTAATGTCACGCAAAAAGCCCTTTTCAGGGCTATTTGTAGGGTTAGACTTAGGTTTAGTGGTAGGGATAGTTTAGTATTTTAGGGGTTAAATAATTTAATATAGGTGGCGGCGGTATAGTGGGATTAGATTAGGGGTTAAATAATTTAATATAGCTGGCCGCGGGGTAGGGGGATTAGATTAGGGGTTAATAATTTAATATAGCTGGCGGCGGGGTAGGGGGATTAGATTAGGGGTTAATAATTTAATATAGCTGGCGGCGGGGTAGGGGGATTAGATTAGGGGTTAATAATTTAATATAGCTGGCGGGAGTGTAAGGGGCTCACATTAGGGGATAGGTAACGTAGGTGGCGGCGGTGTAAGGGGCAGTTAATGTAGCTGGCAGCGGGGTCCAGGAGCGGCGGTTTAGGGGTTTATAACTTTATGGGGGATTGCGGTTGACAGGTAGATAGACATTGCGCATGCGTTAGGTGTTAGGTTTTATTTTGCAGGTAGTTTAGGGAGCTGCTGGGCTCCGATACACAGCATAAGGCTTACTACGCCTGCAATTTGTGGCAAGGTGAAAATGGAGTAAGATTTCTCCATTTTCGCAACGTAAGTCCTTACGCTGTATATTGGATACCAAACTGCGCTGGTTTGGTATACCTGTCTATGGCCCAAAAAACTACGGCCGAAGGCAGAAATATACGAGCGTAACTTCTAGGTTACGCCGTATATGTGATACCAAACCAGCGCAAAATTTGGCGTCGCTGGCTTCTGCGGGCGACGCTGCATATCGGATCAGGCCCATGATAGAGATATATATATATATATACATATACACACACACACATGTAAAATGTTTTTTTTCCGGAGCTCTGATAT
The DNA here is from genome assembly GCF_027579735.1 of Bombina bombina. Taxonomy (NCBI): domain Eukaryota; kingdom Metazoa; phylum Chordata; class Amphibia; order Anura; family Bombinatoridae; genus Bombina; species Bombina bombina. The sequence continues at coordinate 84,261,659 of NC_069507.1, read as the reverse complement.
AAACGGTAGGAAAAAAAAAAAGGTTGATTTAGAAATGTGTATGTTTGGGAACTTTTCAATTCAAGTATGTTGTCAGGATAGATTATGATATATATATATATATATATATATATATATATATATATATATATATATATATATATATATATATATATACATATATACATATATACATATATACATATATACATACACACACACCCTGCATATTGTGCAATTTCTACTCTTCAAAACTTGCAACTTCTCAAGATGCACCCTGCTACATATCTACCCCTAATTGACTTGATCATTTAACAGCAGCAAAACAATGCTGTTAATACTAACTTTACAACAGGCAAATAGGGTGTGGGGTTTGAATTTTTAAAAAATAATTGCAGCACAAAAGGATTTTATTTTGTTTTAAAAATGTTAAAGAGACATTAAACACTTTGAGATTGTAATATAAAATGATAAATCGTTCATGTAATAAATACTCTGCAATATACTTTCATTGTTTATTTTGTCCCCTTTTCCAGTAATTGCATTCTGAAATTGCCAGCTTTTCAGTTCCTGCTAGAAATGGAAGTGCAGAACACTGTTATATTATTTATAAAATAAATTTACCAGGAAGGATGCATTGAGTTTGCTCTCGTTTTCAAGTATGACCTGGGTCCGCAAAATATTGCGTTGTTACAATAGGGTACAATAAAATACAGAAACAATAATAATACACAATATATGCAAAATTTAACATGACCGGTGCATTCCGTTTTGAGATATGTAGATAGGGATATCTTAAAGGATTTTAGGCTTGGGGAAGGTTTGAAAGTGTGCGGGAGGTCGTTCCATAATTGTGGTGCTCTGTAGGAAAAGGAAGATCAAGCTGCTTTCTTTTTGTATTGTGGCAAATATTCCACACAGCCATTGGCTGCACACTCTAATGACCTATGTATAACTGTCTCTAATTGGCCACAGCAGAAAAGGTAACCTAAGTTACAACATGGCAGCTCCCATTGTTTAATAGACACTAAAACTTTACACTTATTTTGTCACTATTTAAACAGCTCATGAAACTTTGAAAAAAATACATCTACATGTTATTCTCAGACTAATCTTTTCTTTGAATGCATTATTCTATCTAGCATTAAATTTGGTGTTTAATGTCCCTTTAAGACTTGGCTAATCTGATATTTAGAGTTGCCACCTCAGCCATGTTTTCCTGGACAAACATGCATTGTGCCCCTGGACAGCACTATTCATGTTCCTCCCTGCACCATGTGTAACTCATAAGTGTCCAGGAAAACATGGCCGAGGTGGCAACCGGAATGCTATTCTATAGCAACACAAGAGAAATGTCTTGTAATTACAAGGTGTTTACTGTCCCTTTAATTCACTATTCAGGTAAAATTAGAACCCAAGTACAAATAGTTATAATCACCAAGAATTTTAAAAGGTAAATATAGCTTCCCTTTCATTTGTTTGCTGCTGTGCATTGCATTGGTTTGATAACCAGCAGAGTGTATGCACAGACACGCATTATTTAAGGACAGCTGTTACATACTTTTTGGATTCCTTGGCATCAAATGGGTTGTATAGACAATAAAATGCTCAACATATACAATACAAAAGGGACCTTGCCCTTTTATTAGAAAGAGTGCACCCAAAGAATACAAATTAAACGCCATTTGTCTAAGGGACAATAAGGATCCGTTTGTGTTTATAGACGCAATAGGACAAATCATTAACATTTTCTTAAACCTCAGTGCTGAAAAGAAGATACATTTTTCCTACCAAAAACCACTCTCTCTATTTAACATGGGCACTCTCATACAACTAAAAGGACATTAAAGTCACTTTTGTATGTATTAAAAATCAAGTGCTGTATTGAAAATAAAAATCTGTATTGCAAAAAGACGTATTTAAATCTGTGCGAACATATTTTACAAGGTTTTGCAAATCAAGAGCAGTTCATAGACACACCCCTTAAAGTCTGGTGTAATTTTTTTGTGGTCTCTTTTACTGTGCTAAAGGACAGATGCAAATTTGCCAGCGATATATACAAGATGAGCAGGCAAACATATATGAATGTATATTACAAGGTTGCTTTATTTTATTCAAGCATTTTATGGAAGATTACATTATTCATGCAATGTCCCTTTAAAACAATGAACCAGAACAGACTGTTAGCTTAAAAAAAAAAAAAAAAAAATTATATATATCTAAAAGAAAAAAATATAACGGGAATCCACTCTCGTATTTTAAATTGACGGAAATGTGATTTTCAGTATTGTGTTACACATGACTAAATTTACAATTAAAACTACAAGCATGTAAACTGAAAATCTTTGGATTAATAACAAGGGATAAGCTTGTTCTATGGGAGGTCGAAACACAAGAGCTTTGTCTGTCCTAAACGTTCTGCAGAGAAAGTAGCACAACATAGAACTCAAATTCTATGACAGGTTGATCATCAATGTGCAACAACAACAAAAATTTAAAAATGTGTATTAAAGGGACACTGAACCCAATTTTTTTATTTCGTGATTCAGACAGAGCATGCAATTTTAAGCAACTTTCTAATTTACTCCTATTATCAATTTTTCTTCGTTCTCTTGCTATCTTTATTTAAAAAAGAAGGCCTCTAAGCTTTTTTATTAGTTCAGAACTCTGGACAGCACTTTTTTATGGTGGATGAATTTATCCACCAATCAGCAAGAACAACCCAGGCTGTTCACCAAAAATGGGCCGGCATCTAAACTTAAATTCTTGCTTTTCAAATAAAGACACAAAGAGAATGAAGAAAATTTGATAATAGTAGTAAATTAGAAAGTTGCTTAAAATGTCATGCTCTATCTGAATCATGAAAGAAATAATTTGGGTTCAGTGTCCCTTTAATCTATTGTACATATAAGTAGCATGTTAAAATGGATACAGTTTAAAAACACTGCATCAGAAGGAATTCATCCAACTAGTTCTACCAGAACTACTTTTTATGCCCCAGGATATTTTCTTTGCTACCAAAAAGGTGTAGTAATATTTTATCCTTTTTTTTGGTCATTTTTTTCAAAGTGGCCAATTCCTTTATTTTTAGGTACTGTAAATATTCTTTGGTACTAATTTGTAAGTACCCACATCCTATTTCATTTGTATTAGTATTAATAGTGTTTTTAGAAGGAACAAATTCAAATGTTATATTTTAATCTACAATATACCACAAATCTAAGCTGATCTTTCTTTCTGATTCAATATTTCAATTAAAAAAAAAGGATATAAAAATTTAAAAAAGGGACATATAATTTTTTTTAAAGATTTTTAAACTACTGTTCATATAAAAAACAATATTAAACTATTTACATTGTAAACATGCTGTCTTAAAAATCATCTCATGTATATCTAGCTGATCACATTTTTATACCCAATCCATCTATCATGCCCTATACATGGGGTTGTGTGTGTTTGTGTCAGCAATTTAAACAGCGTATTGCAAAATATCTGCACACAAACTGTTTTAAAAATGGCAAAAAACAAAATTTATCTAAAATCTAGGAGCCAGATATTTTGTTGCAGCAATAAAAGTTACAGATATAGCAATTTTAAAAGGCTGCCTATTTCACTGCAAAGAAAATATATAAAAAAAGGTCTCAAGACAAAAAAAGAACAGCTATCCTACACATTAGACAGCATTTCTGGATGTTCTTGAGCTGCAAACCCCAACTTTTAATGTTCATACTTTAAAAAGGGACATGAAACCCAAATTTTTTCTTTTAGGATTCAGATATAAAATACAATTATAAAAACGTTTCCAATTTAGTTCTTTTCAATTTGCCTTGTTTCTCATGTTATTCTTTGTTGAAGAGATATCTAGCGTGCACATCCATATGAATGTTAGGTAGAGGGATATGAAACCCATTTTTGTTTCTATTTCATGGTTCAGACACAGCATACAATTTGAAACAACTTTACAATTTACTTCTATAATCAAATTTGCTTCCTTCTTTTGGTATCCTTTTTTGAAAGAGCACCAATGCACTACTGGGAGCTAAAGCAACACACCAGGTGAGCCAATGACAAGAGGCATATATGTGCAACCACCAATCATCAGGTAACTCCTAGTAGTGTACTGCTGCTCATGGGCCTACCTAGGTTTACTCTTCAACAAAATTATATCAGGAGAATGAAGCAAATTAAATAAATAAAAGTACACTGGAAAGTTATTTAAATTGTATTCTCTATATCATGAAATTTTAACTTTAATGTCCCCTTAAAGGGACACAAGTCAAAATTTAACTTTCATGATTCAGATATGGCAATTTTAAAACAACTTTCTAATTTACTTCCATTAACAAAATATGCACAATCTTTTTATATTTACACTTTTTGAGTCACTGGCTCCTACTGAGCATGTGCAACATTTCAGACTATACATATATGCATTTGTGATTGGCCGATGGCAGTCACATGATACAGGAGTGGAGGAAATGGACATAACTGAAATTTGTCATAAAAAAAAATAAAAAAAAATCTACTACTCATTTAAAAATTCAGACTAAGGTGTCGATTTATGAAGCTGCGGCGGACAGGGATGCACATATGTTCCCATGTCAGCCGCAGCTCGTCTCTGGTGGGCTGAATTCTGCTGCCAGAATTCAGTATTGCACACGAGGGCTATTTTGCGCTTAAGTGCAATACCGCCCCCCTGCCCGCGCACAGACAATCATGCGCAGGCAGGAGCTGTCAATCTCCCTGATCGGACGAGACTTGGGAGATTGGGAACGTAGGAAGTCGAAGACTGGCAAAAGCCTTTGATAAATCGACCCCTAAGTGCTATTGCATTGTCTTTTTATCATGCAAATCTACTGTATTTAGTGATCCTTTAAGTGAAATAGCTGTCACTTGTGTCCAGTTGTTCCTCTTGATATTTTGATAAAGGAGAGCACAGAGATTATATACATTATTACAGTTTGGGGACATGGCTATATGCAGTGCAGCAATCCTCATTACCAGGAAGCCGCGGGGGGCAGGCAAGAATATGCGGTGCCATGTTCCTCCTTATTACCGGCCCTCAGGCAGCCCATAAATGTGAGGACTGAGCTCAGAATCCGAGACTGTCCCATTCAAATCGGGACAGTTGGTAGTTTTAATATAGGGAACTGGAGAGTGAACCTTGGTGGTAAAATACATGGAAGAGTTAGCAAAATTTAACTACACTATTTTATATGGTAAAATTCTTACAAGTAAACTGAATTATTGTTTCTTGTAACCGACAATAATATACATTTGTTTGTTTGCTCAATTTAAAGTGATTCAGATAGAGAATGCAATTTTAAGCAACTTTCTAATTTATTCCTATTATTTTTTCTTCATTCTCTTGCTATCTTTATTTGAAAAAGAAGGCATCTAAGCTTTTTTTTTTTTTGTTCAGCATTCCCGGACAGCACTTTATTGGTGGATGAATTTATCCACCAATTAGCAAGAACAACCCAGGTTGTTCACCAAAAATGGGCCAGCATCTAAACTTACAATCTTGCATTTCAAATAAAGATACCAAGAGAATGAAGAAAATGTGATAATAGGCGTAAATTAGAAAGTTGCTTGAAATGTCATGCTCTATCTGAATCACAAAAGAAAGAAAAAATGGGTTCAGTGTCCCTTTAAGCCTAAAAGACACAAAAGTGCATCTTGTGTTGTACAAAGTAATGAAGTTAAATACAGGATATGAATACAAAATATAGAAGTTGTATTTCTTCTTAAAAATGTTTATATATAGTCACTGATTTCCTATTTTAAAAAAAGAACATGAAAAGAAGAGAAAAATGTGCTATGTCATTAGCTTATTGATTTTTCTTTTAAATAAAGGACTTTTTATCACTGTTTTGCCACTGCAAAGTTCCTGGGGGTAAAGGGAAATAAAAGAGCAAAAAGAAAATGTGTTAATATAGAACATTTTATTGCACTATTGCTCTCATATAACAGCGTGTCTAACCCCTGTTAAAGGGACACTAACCCCAATTTTTTTTCTTTCATGATTCAGAAAGAGCATGCAATTTTAGGCAACTTACTAAATTTACTCCTATTATCAATTTTACTTTGTTCTCTTGGTATCTTTATTTGAAAAAAAAAACAAGAATGGAAACTTAGGAGCTGGCCCCGAGTAGCGCTTACTGATTGGTGTCTATATGTAACCACCAATCAGCAAGTGCTACCCAGGATGCTGAACCAAAAATGGGCTGGCTCTTAAGATTAGATTCCTGCCCTTCAAATAAAGATAGCAAGAGAACAAATAAAAATATAAATATAATGGGAGTAAATTAGAAAGTTTCTTAAAATTGCCTGCTCAATCTGAATCATGAAAGGAAAAAAAATTGGGTTTAGTGTATCTTTAAACAAATAGGTAACAGATTTAAAAGCAGTAATGCACTACTGGGAGCTAGCTGAACACATTTGCAGAGCCAATGACAAGACGCATGTGTGTAGCCACCAATTACCAGGTAGTTCCCAAACTTATCATAGTATGCTTTTTTTTAACAAAGGATACCAAGAGATCAAAGTAAATTTGATAACAGAAGTAAACGGAAAAGTCTTTTAATATTTGACTGTAGTGAAAAAAAAGTAATTTTTCAATAATGAAATGTTTTAACTAAAAAAGAGCAACTTAATATTTCTTTACATTAAAGAACAATTTGTCTCTCAGTTACTCTTCCCTTATAATTCCCCAGAACCCCATCAAATGGCAACAGTGACCCTCTAGGTTAAAGTTAGAACAAGACAAAAACTTAAAGGGACATAACACCCAAAAAATGTCTTTCATGATTCAGAGAACATACAATTTTAAAGAACTTTCAAATTTACTTCTATTATCAAATTGTCTTCATTTTCTTGTTATCCTTTGTTGAAAAGAAGGTAAGCGCCGGAGTGTGCACGTGTCTGCAGTACTATATGGCTGCAGTTTTGCAACAATGTTATACATTAGCAAAAGCACTAGATATCTCTTCAATAAAGAATAACATGAGAACAAAGCAAATTTGTTAATAGAGAATACAATTTGAAAAAGTTTTCTATTTGCTTCTATCTGAATCATGAAAGAAAAACTGTGGGTTTCATTGGCTGAGCAAGCCACTCAGCAACTATGGAAGTACCAAGGAACCAATCATAGTGTCCATTGCAATGAATAGGACCTGCATAGGTTCTAAATCAGAAGCTCATGTGGTTCCCATGACATTTGGGAGCTATGGAGATATAATTACATTGTTCTCCTCAAGATCTTTTTAATGGGCACACCACCTGACTGATTTTACTGACCACTGATTTTACCAATATTAAAAGGGACGGTCAAGTCCAAAAAAAAAAAAAATACTTTCATGATTCAAATAGGGCATTTAATTTTAAAGAAAAAAAGAGTGGGCGGCACTCCAAAACTTCAGCGTAAAAAAAAAATTATATGTAATTTTAAACCACTTTCCAATAAACTTATCACCAATATTTCTTTGTTCTCTTGATATTCTTAGTTGAAAGCTAAACCTAGGCGTTTCATATGCCAGTTTCTTAGACCTTGAAGCCCGCCTCTAATCTAAACGCATTGACAGTTTTTCACCACTAGCTGGCATTAGTTCATGTGTTTTATATAGATAAAATTGAGCTCATGCACTTGAATTTACAGAGGAGTGAGCACTAATTGGCTAAAATGCAAGTCTGTCAAAAGAAATTAAATAAAGGGGAAGTTTGCAGAGGCATAGATACAAGGTAATTACAGAGGTAAAATGTGTATTATTAGAACTGTGTTGGTTATGCAAAACTGGAGAATGGGTAATTAAGCGATTATCTATATTTTAAAACAACAACAATAATTCTGGTGTTGACTGTCCCTTTAAGCTAAAAAGAATTAAAAAAAATAAATAAAAATGTTTTTAATCTTTGTTTCACAATGTATCATTAACTCAATTTATGCAATTGTTTTATGCTTTTGATAGCTTAAAGGGACACTGAACCCAAATTTTTTCTTTCGTGATGCAGATAGAGTATGCAATTTTAAGCAACTTTCTAATTTACTCCTATTATCAATTTTTCTTTGTTCTCTTGCTATCTTTATTTGAAAAAAGAAGGCATCTAAGCTAAGGAGCCAGACAATTTTTGGTTCAGTACCCTGGACAGCACTTGTTTATTGGCGGGTGAATTTATCCACCAATCAGCAAAAACAACCCAGGTTGTTCACCAAAAATGGGCCGGCATCTAAACTTACATTCTTGCTTTTCAAATAAACATACCAAGAGAATGAAGAAAAATTGATAATAGGAGTAAATTAGAAAGTTGCTTGAAATTGCATGCTCTATCTGAATCACAAAAGAAAAAAACTGGGTTCAGTGTCCCTTTAAGTATTTATAAATAACATAATATGTTGTGTTAGAATACTGCAGAGTATTACACTGCCCCCACTCGACTAATACCACACAGCTTCAGAGAACACTATTCTATATACATAGTTGTAGACTGAAAAAGAAAACTAGTTATATTATAAGACTAGGGAAGGTCATCTTTACCTTACTTTGTCAGTGTAAATAGTTTCTGTTCACACACAAAGTCTAAATAGTTGCAGCTGGGCTTATATACACATTTTTACATACAACTAACACCTTGGCAACTGCCATTTTGACAAAATATGCAAGATGTGCAATTAACTCAGTATGAAATCAATTTGAAAATCAGAATAAATCACTGAATCCTGCTTACCTTTGTGTCATTTCCCAGAAACTGATAGGATTGCATTAAAAAAAAACAAAAAAACAGAAGCATTTTGTTAAAATGAAATATAGGATAACAAAAATTGATGCAGACCTAATATTTGCTACAGATCACACTTCTTTCAACAAGCCATCCCCTCCATGCATCCATCAGTTGATATTCTGACTTTGGCAGTCAACACTGACACCATAAAGAGTTTAGGAATCTACCAATTTGATCTCATACATGGATAGTCTGACTCTACACTAACCTTTGTTATTCATATTTTTACTGTGAATTTAATTAAACCATTTTAGAACATGGCCCTTTTTGGTTTCCTATTTTAAAAGGGACATTCTGGTTAAAATTTAAATGCAATTTGAATAGAAACATAATTGCAATATTCATGTATTGGCAAAAATGCTTCTAGTAAAAGTGATCACTGTTTTAGTATCTAACATTTTTCTCTGCACGTGCATGTGAAGCATAGCTAGATATTCTCAGTGCACTAGCATTTTAAATACCGATGCTGCTCAGAGCACCAGTGGGGCTTGTATTATGTCAACAATTAACAAATAGTCATTACAAGATGACCTTAGGCTCTCTGCGCAAGTGCTGGTGCACAGTGCATATATAAATACACATTTGAAACAGCTATAGCTTTTATTAGAAGCATTTTTGCCGCTACATGTATATTACAAAAATGCTTCTTTTAAAAACTGAAATGCATCCATGTGGATTCCAATTTTGGCTGGAATGTCCCTAACTTAGTCCAGTTGTTCACCCCAGGTGCAAAGGCAATTGAAGATTGGTATATATGCACCGTGCATATGCTTGATTGACTAGCAACTCTGTTCACACTGTATTATGTAGCAATCATCATCATCATCATCTATATACTGTATGTTCAAAGACAGGCAGAAGCAGCAAGCACACAGTACCAATATTGAAACTAAAATGGACAAAGCTGTATTTTATTTAACTGCATAAACACTGCAAAGTATATGCTGTGGCTATACAGCATCAGCAGAAAGTTAAAACATCTCTTTAAATTGATATAAACAGGAAGCAAAATGTTTTATAAATGGCTGACAGAGACAACTCCCACAGCTGTATTGATTGGTCAGAGACAAGCTTCCTAAATTCTGAAGAAATTGAAACATCCATGATAAATAGATAAACCCTAAAATAGTGTCCCTTTAAACTGCACAGGATAGATATGACGGGTAAGTAGCCATAGCTTACCCTTCAAGTAAATGTTCTAATCGTTTGATAACATTACCATATTTAGAGACTGAGGTTAACAGAATAGCTTTAAAAGGGATATGAAATCCATATTTTAAAAAGCAGGAATGTAAATTTAGGAGCCGGCCCATTTTTGGTTCAGCACCTGGGTAGGGCTTGCTGATTGGTGGCTAAATGTAGCCACCAATCATCAAGAACTACCAAGGTTGGGGAATCAAAAATGTGGTGGTTCCTAAGCTTACATTCCTGCTTTTTCAAATAAAGATACAAAGAGAACTTAGAAAACATTATAAAAGGAGTAAAATTAGAAAGTTTATTAAAATTGCATGCTCTATCTGAATCATGAAAGAGAAAGATGTGGGTTTCATATGCCTTTAAGATGGACTTGTTTACAATACCAGGCTGATACTAATTGACCTATTACGTTTTCAATCTTTACAAATATATATATTTTATTCCAGTGGTTGTGTTATATTCATAGTCCAATACATTCAGTGTTAGTTTTAATTTATTTCTTCCTTAACACACTCTAGTCAAATTTATAATAGCTCTATGAGCATGGGTTTATTTCAGTACTGACTATGGGCTAGATTTATTAAGCTGAGGCGGACAGGGGCGCATAAACACGCCGTAGCTCGCCTCTGGCGGGGCAAATTTCCACCAGAGAAATTTACCATTGCGCACTAGCGCTATTTTGCTCACGCGTGCAATCCTGCCCCCTGCCCACGCACAACCAATCACACGCGGGCAGGAGTTGTCAATCTCCCCAGTCGGACTAGAGATAGAATTTTTCTCCAAGGTTAGGAAAGCAGCGGTCTGATGACCGCTGATTGTTAAATACGGCGAGCAGGTTCTCTTATGAGAACCTGCAGCCATAGGGGCTCAGAGGCTGGAGAAAGCCTTTGAAAAAATCTAGCCCTATATGCCTTAGCAGTATTGTGACAGTTGTTAAAGGGACAGGACACCAACATTTTCTTTCATGATCTGGATAAAACAAACATACTTTTAAACAACTTTCCAATTTACTTCTATTATCAAATGTGCATCATTCTCTTGTTATCTTTTGCTGAAGGAACAGCATGGCACTACTGGCGGCTAGAGGAACACAGTTAGCCAATCACAACAGACAAATGTGTGCAGGAACCAATCTGCAGCTAGCTAGTGTAGGAAATGTGCATATTCTTTTTTCAGCAAGGGATACCAAGAAAACAAAGCACATTTGAAATAAGAAGTGAATTTAAAAGTGTTTTAAAATGACCTGCTCTATCTGAATCATGCATTTAATTTTGACTTTCCTATCCCCGTTTTGTTTTTTATGTTTGTGCAGATTTAAAACAAGTAAGATTTGTAGTGTTCTGATCCCTTATTTCATACAAATTGTAGTGTTTAAAAAAAAATAAAAAAAAATTAGTAAGTAGTTCTTTACATTACAAAACAAATGTAACTAGTTAGATTTCCTATATGATGTTTTATTTACTATAACTAAATTGTTGGGTGTCAAAAAAAAAATATCCTGATATTAAAAGAAACAGAACAATCAAAACATTTCACACACACATATACATATATATACATATATATACATATATATATATATATATATATATATATATATATATATATATATATATATATATATATATATATATATATATATATATACACACACACACACACACACACAGAGACTGTTTTAGTAGGTTTAAGAAAACAAAAGTGAAAAGGGATGTGCTGTCCTTCCTAGAATACCCTACAGAAAATGATTTAGTGTGTTGCTGCTGTCATGGCAACACGTCTCGTCAGTCAATCCATTATCTTCTGACACTACTTCAACATAAGTTAGGAAGACACAAAAGGTATCTTTAGTTGACTAGTGTTTTTAATAAAACTGTATCTAAAAATGGTACACACTAGTTTAAAAATAAATTATGTTAAACAATTTTATACAAATACTCATTTTTATTTACTAAGTGTTTAAATTTCAAAAGGGTTTAAACACATAGTAAAAGTTGAATTTACTGAAAACTCCCCATGCTGTTTCAAATTTAAATAAGGTCAGTGATGGGCTTATTCCATGTATACCTGCTTTTCATGTATGCACCATATGTAGCCTCAACAGAAATGGCACTTGTCTGTAAATTTAACCCAGCAATAGTAACAAAAAAAAAAACATATTTCTAATGAAAAAGAGAATTTTGCTTTTACACTAGAAATGCCCTATAAAATTATAGCATTCAAATAACTGCCTATCACTATGATGCTGGTCTATAAAGGGTTAAAGGCCTAAAATGCATCACCAGAGCCAGTATATGCTGGAAATCAGCTTAATGTTCAGCAGATCCAACATCTATAACAACAAGCGCTAGTTGAACTGAAATGCAACTTGGATAGAGTTTAGGAGGTCGCAATACAGGAAGTTCTTCAGTTTAGGATAAAGATTTTCCTTCCAGACCAAGGCGGTATTGAGGAAGATTATTCATCCCTTTTTTAGCCTCAAATCACACACACTACAAGCACTGAAAAATGAGTCACTGACAATGCATATTTTGCAGTTATTTCCCTCTTACAACCTCAGACACATGGTAGAACAAATGATAGATATATATATATATATATATATATATATAGAGAGAGATATGTCATAGCTGTGCCAGTCTGTTTATTAACAAATGGTTTACATCTTTAAATATATTGTGATGTAAATAAGACTACTTCAAAATCTGTAGTTAACCTTGATTAAGTCACTGCAACAAGATCACTCATCTGATCAAGCAAGATGTTATCAGTAAGACTATTTAATTTTAATAACAATGATATATAATAATATATCTAGCACCGTATTTCTATTAATATTATCTTAGTAAAAAAAAAAAAAAACACACACACATAATCACTGTTAACTGAGTAAAGCAGACTGAATGCTTTATTCCACTACAAGTTCGAGCCTTCTTAAAAACAAAGCTACAATATTCCCCATTTCAACCATTTTTTGGATGGGAGTGCTTTATAAAGCACTTGCATATAGTCATATTTTTGGAGGGGTTAAAATTTACATATTAATAGGTTTAGTAAACTCTATATTCAAGTATTCTTATCCCCAGCACAATAAATAGTTTGAGAAATATGTGTTTTTCATTTCACATGTTAAATAGTAAAACTAAATAACGAACATTGTGTTTCATACCCATTAAAATATTTAAATTTAAGTAATTGTAGTTTTGGAAAATAAATAGTAATGTTCTGCCTACATAGAGTTAAAGTATGTTACTGAGTAACTATGTAATCCTAAGGACCCTAAGGGAAGAGAGACTTAACTTCCTTGCAGAGTAAACAAAACTCACTGTTAGTATTATAACGGTTTGCAGAAAAAAAAAAGAAGAAGAAGAAGAAGTGATTTTGGAAGTCTTGGATATTTCAGCTGTAAAACACCAGAATCAGAGGGCAATTGGTTTATCTTTGTCATTATCAAGTGTAAGATTCAAGATTGCAACAAAAAGTATTAAAAAAAAAAAAAAACTTTGTTTATGCTAGCAAAATGATTCAATAAAATGGGATTGCTGCATTTTTAATTAATTACAAATGTTTAAAAGGAAATCAATTAGTAATTTAGCAACAGCTTTTTATTGTATTCAAGACAATAAAATGTCAAATACTTGATTTAAATTATTGTATACAGTTATATCCTGTTGCAGCTGTTTATATAGAGCAACAATTTAATACTGTTACTCTGCAGAAATTGTAAGTAAAAAATGTAAACAAGCATAGTCACATACTTTCATACTCAGACTACATATGCAAAAAACTTAAACCCCCTCCCCCCAGCAACACATTTCCTAGTGAGAAACGTTTAAATTGGTTGGCTAGCTGCAATCAGATCATTGGCATTTATAGCTAGAATTTACATTTTGTTGTTGTCAAAAGACTCCATCGTTGATATCCACTCAGTCAGCTATTTATGAAGGGCAGACTTTAAGAAATGCAGCAAAACAGAAAGAAACCAGATTTTACTCTAATTAAAACTAATTTGATAAAGTTCCAAAATTGTCATAAATGGTTAAGAAATACAATTCTATTCCAAAAAAAAAAATAATGCAGTGTGTTTTTGGTTTTTCTTAAAATGACATATGTACAAATGAAATGTACACTGAAAATTGCTTTACTGTGTCTAAATGTTAAATAACATGTAATTAATAGGTTATGTGCTGTTAAAGGGATATATATATATATATATATATATATATATATATATATATATATATATACACACATATACACACACACACTGAATTGCAAAGACTTGCACAAGTGTTAAACTATTTTAGCAACATTTGTTCTGTTTTGCAGTCTATTATCCCTTGAGTATTTTTTTTTTTTATCTTCTCTATTTTGACAAATTAGACACAGATATAACAGCAGGCAAAAAAATGAAAATACTTTGCATAGTTTATTTACAACTCATAACAAAAAAATCATATGGAATTAAGGAGTTTATGGTCCCTTTAATTTTGCAAATGTTCCTGCATCAGTTAATGTGTAGCTGCAAACATTGATTTTAAGATATACAATCTTACATCATGTTACTAAGTGCAGTTTTTTTTCCCTTTTTGAATTCTAATTTACATGAAAAAAATGACCAGATACAACATCATATTGACAAGCAACCACCATCAACTGAGTATCTGCCAAAGCACTAGTCTGATCTCCTAAACAAAAACTACACAAACCTATTTTACAGAGTGAGACTGGATATAAGTGCTTCCCTAGTGAGTGAGACTGGCTACAAGTGCTTCCCTAGTGAGTGAGACTGGCTACAAGTGCTTCCCTAGTGAGTGAGACTGGCTACAAGTGCTTCCCTAGTGAGTGAGACTGGCTACAAGTGCTTCCCTAGTGAGTGAGACTGGCTACAAGTGCTTCCCTAGTGAGTGAGACTGGCTACAAGTGCTTCCCTAGTGAGTGAGACTGGCTACAAGTGCTTCCCTAGTGAGTGAGACTGGCTACAAGTGCTTCCCTAGTGAGTGAGACTGGCTACAAGTGCTTCCCTAGTGAGTGAGACTGGCTACAAGTGCTTCCCTAGTGAGTGAGACTGGCTACAAGTGCTTCCCTAGTGAGTGAGACTGGCTACAAGTGCTTACCTAGTGAGTGAGACTGGCTACAAGTGCTTCCCTAGTGAGTGAGACTGGCTACAAGTGCTTCCCTAGTGAGTGAGACTGGCTACAAGTGCTTCCCTAGTGAGTGAGACTGGCTACAAGTGCTTCCCTAGTGAGTGAGACTGGCTAGCGACGAGTGAGACTGGCTACAAGTGTTTCCCTAGTGAGTGAGACTGGCTGGCTACAAGTACTTCCCTAGTGAGTGAGACTGGCTACAAGTGCTTCCCTAGTGAGTGAGACTGGCTAGTGAGTGAGACTGGCTGCAAGTGCTTCCCTAGTGAGTGAGACTGGCTAGTGAGTGAGACTGGCTGCAAGTGCTTCCCTAGTGAGTGAGACTGGCTAGTGAGTGAGACTGGCTGCAAGTGCTTCCCTAGTGAGTGAGACTGGCTAGTGAGTGAGACTGGCTGCAAGTGCTTCCCTAGTGAGTGAGACTGGCTAGTGAGTGAGACTGGCTGCAAGTGCTTCCCTAGTCAGTGAGACTGGCTAGTGAGTGAGACTAGCTGCAAGTGCTTCCCTAGTGAGTGAGACTGGCTATACGTGCTTCCCTAGTAAGTGAGACTGGCTGCAAGTGCTTCCCTAGTAAGTGAGACTGGCTGCAAGTGCTTCCCTAGTGGAGTGAGACTGGCTAGTGAGTGAGACTGGCTATAAGTGCTTCCCTAGTGAGTGAGACTGGCTATAAGTGCTTCCCTAGTGAGTGAGGCTGGCTAGTGAGTGCTTCCCTAGTGAGTGAGGCTGGCTAGTGAGTGCTTCCCTAGTGAGTGAGGCTGGCTAGTGAGTGCTTCCCTAGTGAGTGAGACTGGCTATAAGTGCTTCCCTAGTGAGTGAGACTGGCTATAAGTGCTTCCCTAGTGAGTGAGACTGGCTATAAGTGCTTCCCTAGTGAGTGAGACTGGCTATAAGTGCTTCCCTAGTGAGTGAGACTGGCTAGTAAGTGAGACTTGCTATAAGTGCTTCCCTGGTAAGTGAGACTGGCTGCAAGTGCTTTCCTACCAAGCCTGCAGATGGAGAGTAGAAGTGTTTGCTGCACCCTCTCCATGTGGTCACAATTTGCTATATTTCAGTACAAAGTAAAAAAAAAGTCTGAGCAGCAATTGTGGAAAGTTTGATGCGTCTCACAATGTCTGCTGCAGTCCCAGATGTGTATAGAGATCTCAGCCTTACATCAGCACAAGTTCCCAGTGCAATGCTGTAGCCTGTACCGTTAGGAATCATGTAGTATTGGGATGATCAGTATAACGGTAAACGCGTTACTATTACTTATGATGATGTTACCTTGCAACATGGTCTCCAACTTCTTCCTATCCACTCGGAATCTTTCTTCACCCCACTCAGGATCGTGGGGGGCAGCAGGGCCAAGAGAATCATCTTCCGAACAGGGCAGTGGGGAGTCAGCACTTCGCTCGCTGTTGGAGCCCGGGTCTGACTGGGTCATGTATCCGCTCATGGAGTCGCACTGAGCTGCCATAGTGCTGCACAGCGCCGGTGTAGTATCAGATTCTGTATCCCCGGCAGATCCTGTATCCCTCTCATGCACCAGCATTCAGCTCCAAACTCCGCCTCTAACACTCTCAGCCTCTCTCTCCTTGAACGCTTAAGGTGGACTAGCAAAGTTGTTGTAAAATCAATGAAAGTGATGTAATACCTAGATATTACACTGTGCTGGATCATATATTAGTCCTGACTGCTCTATAGGGGCTTGGCCACAATTATTCTGTAATCTAAATAAGTGATAGCAATAAAAAAATAGGTTTTTGTGCCCATAGTTACAATGAAAAGTGATTCATCCCATATCCTGTTACTATTTAGTTAAAGGGACAGTCTAGTCCAAAATAAACTTTAATGATTCATATAGAGAATGCAATTTTAAACAATTTTCCAATTTACTTTTATCACCAATTTTGCTTTGTTCTCTTGGTATTCTTAGTTGAAAGCTAAACCTAGGAGGTTTATATGCAAATTTCTAAGCCCTTGAAGGCCACCTCTGCTCTCAGGGCATTTTGACAGTTTTTCACCACTAGAGGGTGTTAGTTCATGTGTGTCATATAGATAACATTGTGCTCATGCACATGGAGTTCCAGTGAGCCAGCTCTGATTGGCTAAAATGGATGTCTGCCAAAAGAACTGAAATAAGGGGACAGTTTGCAAAGGCTTAGATAGAAGATAATCACAGAGGTAAAAAGTGTATTAATATAACTGTGTTGGTTATGCAAAACTAGGGAATGGGTAATAAAGGGATTATCTATCTTTTTAAACAATAACAATTCTGGTGTAGACTGTCCCTTTAAAGGGACATTGCAAGTGCGGATTTCAGAGAAAATTGTATTAAAACATCCTTCAGATGGTATCTGACCCCCTTAATCACCGCTCATTATACCCAAAGGGGCAATAAACTTTGCTATAGAGGATGTGCTGAAACAGGGACTTATATCCACATGTGGTGGGACTGCCCACAGGTTAAGCAGATATGGTCCATGCTTTCTAGATTGCTTAGTGAAGTACTATCTGAAAATATTTCTCTAACAGCACCACAGGCATTGCTAAATGAACACATAGAACCTTTTAATGCTGCTATTAACACATTTATGCGCACTCTACAGGGAGTGCAGAATTATTAGGCAAGTTGTATTTTTGAGGATTAATTTTATTATTGAACAACAACCATGTTCTCAATGAACCCAAAAAAACTCATTAATATCAAAGCTGAATAGTTTTGGAAGTAGTTTTTAGTTTGTTTTTAGTTATAGCTATTTTAGGGGGATATCTGTGTGTGCAGGTGACTATTACTGTGCATAATTATTAGGCAACTTAATAAAAAACAAATATATACCCATTTCAATTATTTATTTTTACCAGTGAAACCAATATAACATCTCAACATTCACAAATATACATTTCTGACATTCAAAAACAAAACAAAAACAAATCAGTGACCAATATAGCCACCTTTCTTTGCAAGGACACTCAAAAGCCTGCCATCCATGGATTCTGTCAGTGTTTTGATCTGTTCACCATCAACATTGCGTGCAGCAGCAACCACAGCCTCCCAGACACTGTTCAGAGAGGTGTACTGTTTTCCCTCCTTGTAAATCTCACATTTGATGATGGACCACAGGTTCTCAATGGGGTTCAGATCAGGTGAACAAGGAGGCCATGTCATTAGATTTTCTTCTTTTATACCCTTTCTTGCCAGCCACGCTGTGGAGTACTTGGACGCGTGTGATGGAGCATTGTCCTGCATGAAAATCATGTTTTTCTTGAAGGATGCAGACTTCTTCCTGTACCACTGCTTGAAGAAGGTGTCTTCCAGAAACTGGCAGTAGGACTGGGAGTTGAGCTTGACTCCATCCTCAACCCGAAAAGGCCCCACAAGCTCATCTTTGATGATACCAGTCCAAACCAGTACTCCACCTCCACCTTGCTGGCGTCTGAGTCGGACTGGAGCTCTCTGCCCTTTACCAATCCAGCCACGGGCCCATCCATCTGGCCCATCAAGACTCACTCTCATTTCATCAGTCCATAAAACCTTAGAAAAATCAGTCTTGAGATATTTCTTGGCCCAGTCTTGACGTTTCAGCTTGTGTGTCTTGTTCAGTGGTGGTCGTCTTTCAGCCTTTCTTACCTTGGCCATGTCTCTGAGTATTGCACACCTTGTGCTTTTGGGCACTCCAGTGATGTTGCAGCTCTGAAATATGGCCAAACTGGTGGCAAGTGGCATCTTGGCAGCTGCACGCTTGACTTTTCTCAGTTCATGGGCAGTTATTTTGCGCCTTGGTTTTTCCACACGCTTCTTGCGACCCTGTTGACTATTTTGAATGAAACGCTTGATTGTTCGATGATCACGCTTCAGAAGCTTTGCAATTTTAAGAGTGCTGCATCCCTCTGCAATATATCTCACTATTTTTGACTTTTCGGAGCCTGTCAAGTCCTTCTTTTGACCCATTTTGCCAAAGGAAAGGAAGTTGCCTAATAATTATGCACACCTGATATAGGGTGTTGATGTCATTAGACCACACCCCTTCTCATTACAGAGATGCACATCACCTAATATGCTTAATTGGTAGTAGGCTTTCGAGCCTATACAGCTTGGAGTAAGACAACATGCATAAAGAGGATGATGTGGTCAAAATACTCATTTGCCTAATAATTCTGCACACAGTGTATGCACAGCCACTAGAATATGTGTGGCAAGATATTGTAAATCGGGGACACCCTCATGGGGGGGGGAGTGATGGATAAGATTCGAATCACATATAATATGTTGGAAACAGTAGCCCATGTACAAAATAATTACGATCAATTCTTAAAAATATGGAACTATTGGATCCTAACTGGACACTAGTGGGACTAGAGGGGAGAGGAGATTAAACTAACATTAGGAGAGGAGGTCTATTGATGGGACCTATTAGGTGACTTCAGACGTTTAGTGAGGAATGGTGACTTGACCTGAACTCAAAATTGGCAAGGACCCCTACCCGGATCTGCTGAAGGTGGAGAGAGGCGACAGGCAAGTTGAATGTTAGTTACTTATACGTTGGTTTATTTTTGTTATTAGGGTGTTTGAGGGGAGGGGAGAAAAACCCAAAAATCAAGTATGAGGAGCAGGGAGGAGGGTACAAAGAAAATTAACCTGATATGCCTCTTTTTGCTGTTCCCTTTTTCTTGCCTTCATAATTTTGGATGTATATTTACTCCTGCGACAGTGCAGGAGTGGACTACTGATTGTTACCAAAGATGTTATATCTGTACATTCTAACATGCTAATAGACTCTTAGATATCATCTCTATGGCGGAAAGCTGAACACTGGACTTGAGATCTCATATACAGGTCATTGGAGGTGATATGATTGGCACTAATGTACACTGTTATCTGTATCTGTTGTATGCAATATAATAAAAATTATTTCAACTAAAGGGACATTCCAGACAAAATTGGAATCCACATGGATGCATTTCAGTTTTGAATATAAGCCTTTTTGTAATATACATGTATTAGCAATAATGCATCTAATAAAACTACAGCTGTTTCAACAGTATATTTTAGTATGCACCGTGCACCAGCACTTTAAACACAGCACTTGCTCAGAGAGCCTAACGTGCTTGTACCATCTGGTAGTTACTCAATTTGTTAATAACTGACATGATACAAGCCCCACTTGAGCTCTGAACAGCTGCAGTATTTAAAATGCTGGTGCACTGAGAATATCTAGCTATGCTTCACATGCACTGCAGAGAAAAATGTTAGCGCTAAAACAGTGATAACTTTTACTAGAAGCATTTTTGCCAGTACATGTATATTGTAAATATGTTTCTATTCAAATATGTAATTCATCTATGTGCATTAAAATTTGACCGGAATTTCCCTTTAAATAATTGCAGGATTTTTAATGCTTATATCTGTCCATCAAATGTATCAAAGAAATACTTTAGATATATAGGACACATAGGTTATGATTTGTAGTTGGAGGACAAAAGACTCAGAGGTCAACAGATATTTGTAATTGCAGGAGACAAGAAAAAGATGATCAGTTTTCTAGAAGATATAAAACTAAATAATGTGTCTGGCTCACAAAGAAAACACTTTAATGTGTTAGAGCATAATGTTGAACCCCTGCAAATGGGTAAACACATAGTTAAAATCAGTTCTAGAGCAGTAGTACTGAGACATAGCCAAACACATCTGTTAAGGCAATGACAAAAAAGCATATGTGCATAGCCACAAATCTGACTCTACCTCTAAGCTGTGCATTGTTGACCCACAACGTACCTAGCTATGTCTTTCAACAAAGGATACCTAGAGAGGGAAGAAAATATGATAACAGAAGTAAACTGAAAAGTCTCCTGAACCATGAAAGTTTAGTTTTCCCTTTCACGCCCCTTTAAAGTTTCCCAAAAATGAATAAAGACTCAGTTTTGTTAATGGCTTCATATTTCATAAAGAAAAGAAAATGCAGTTTTGATGGATTTGTAACTATGTATTAGATTTTTTTGTTTGCAATGATTTAACCCCTTCCCGCTGTTAGGACATTCCAAGTCATCCTAACAGCGCTGGGATTTAAAGGGACACTCAAGTCAAAATTAAACTTTCATGATTCAGATAGAGCTGCAATTTTAAGCAACTTTCTCTTTTACTCATATTATCAATTTTTCTTCATTCTCTTGCTATCTTTATTTGAATGTAAGCTTAGCAGCCGGCCAATTTTTAGTTTAGCACCTGGGTAGCACTTGCTGATTGGTGGCTACATTTAGACACCAACCAGAAACTGCTACCCAGGTGCTGAAGCAAAAATGGGCTGTCTCCTAAGCTTATATTCTTGCCTTTTCAAAAAAAGATACCAAGAGAATGAAGACAAATTGATAATAGGAGTAAATTAGAAAGTTGCTTAATATTGCCTCCTATATCTGAATCATGAAAGTTTAATTTTGACTAGACTATCCCTTTAATGCCGAAGGACAGCATGGAAGGTCCTACCATGCCTGGAGGGCTACATGGCAGGAAATAGTGCTGCCATCTAGTGCTCTGGCAAATGGATAACATTCTTGCAAACAGCTGCTATATAATGCTCCAGGCAAATGCTTGCTCCTCAGCTTATGTTCCTGTATTTCAACAAAAGATACAAAGAGAATGAAAATAATAATAATAATAGAAGTAAATTAGAAAGTTGTTTAGAATTGCATGCTCTATCTAGATCTTGAAAGAAACATTTTCGGTTTCATATTTCTAAATCCTTTTTAATTTTCCTTTTTTTTCCCCTCCAGAGAAAATGGATCCCCTTGTCACCTTGTGCACGAACACCACGTATTCATGTCACTCACCATTCCTGAAGCCTTAAACCAGGTAAGGATTATGTTTTAATTAAAGGGATATGAACCCCAAAATGTTATTGATTCAGATAGATCATAAACTTTTAAAAAACTTTCCAATGTACTTGTATTATCTAATTTGCTTCATTCTCTTGGTATCCTTTGTTGAAGGAGCAGTAATGCATTACTGGGAGCTAGCTGAAAGCCAATGACAAATGCCATATATGTGCAGCCACCAATCAGCAGCTTTCAAGCCTACCTAGTTATACTTTTCAACAAAGCATGCAAAGAGAATAAATTAGATAATATAAATAAATTGGAAAGTTATTTAAAATTGCATGCACTATCCAAACCATGATGGAAAAAAAGTTGTGTTTCATGTCCCTTTAAAGCTTACCTTTTTATTCTATTATTGTATATCTACCTATCCTACCAGAATATATCAGAAGTACTATGTTGTTATTTAGTTTCAAACCTTAAAGGGACATGAAACCCAAATTATTTTGTTTCATGATTCAGATAGTGCATGCAATTTTAAGCAACTTTCTAATTTACTGCTATAATCATTTTTTCTTTGTTCTCTTGGTTTCTTTATTTGAAAAGCAGGAATGTGAGCTTAGGAGCCTACCTATTTTTGGTTCAGAACCTGGGTAGCGTTTGCTGATTGGTGGCTAAATGTAGCTCTATCTGAATCATGAAAGAAAAAAATATGGTTTTCAAATCCCTTTAAATATGGCAATATGTTGCATGGAATCCAAAGAATGAGATAAGGGGGCCAATTTATGAAAGTGCAAGCGGACATGATACGTTGTAGCGCATCATGTTCGCCGCACATCGATAAATGCCGACAGCATACTCTGTCGGCATTTATCATTGTACAAGCAGTTCTTGTGAACTGCTTGTGCAATGCCGCCCCCTGCAGATTCGTGGCCAATCGGCCGCTAACAGGGGGTATCAATCAGCCTGATCGTATAGGATCGGGCGGATTGATGTCCGCAGCCTTAGAGCAGGCGGACAAATTATGGAGCAGTGGTCTTTAGACCGCTGCTTCATAACTGCTGTTTCTGGCGACCCTGAAGGCTTGCACGGAAACAGGGGCATCAAGCTCCATTCAGAGCTTGATAATTCGGCCCCAAGGTGTTAAAGGGGAATTATTAGTTTCTCCATTTGTTTAAAGGGACAGTGAACCCAAATTTTTTCCTTTGTGATGTATATAGAGCATGCAATTTTAAGCAACTTTCTAATTTACTACTATTATCAATTTTTCTTCGTTCTCTTGCTATCTTTATTTGAAAAAGAAGGCATCTAAGCTAAGAAGCCAGCCAATTGTTGGTTCAGAACCTTGGATAGCACTTGTTTATTGGTGCTGGCCAATCAGCAAGGACAACCCATGTTGTTCACCAAAAGTGGGCCGGCATCTAAACTTACATTCTTGCTTTTCAAATAAAGATACTAAGAGAATGAAGACAATTTGATAATAGGAGTAAATTAGAAAGTTGCTTAAAATTGCATGCTCTATCTGAATAATGAAAGAAAAATTTTGGGTTCAGTGTCCCTTTAATGAAATAAGAGAATAATCTTAATTCTATCTGGATACTCCAATTACCTTGTATAAATCCAAATAGAACACGGAATAAAGAACAAATATTATGATGTTTAAAAATAAAGTTATCCTGGTTAACTGGACATTGTACTAAAAAAATGTTCTATCTATGCATAAGATATAGTAGCATTTACTAAAAAGTAAAAGTAAATTGAAACATACTCTAGTATTGGTTTTGTACTTCCTATTAAATTAATCCATAAAGGGACAGTCTACTCCAGAATTTTTATTTTTTTTAAAAGATAGATAATCTCTTTATTACCCATTCCCCAGTTTTGCATAACAAACATTGTTATATTAATATACTTTTTACCTCTGTGATCACCTTGCATCTAAGCCACTTCAGACTGCCCCTTTATTTCAGTTCTTTTGACAGACTTGTATTTTATCCAATCAGTGCTGACTCTTAGGTAACTCCACGAGAGTGAGCACAATGTTATCTAGAAGGCATACAGGAACTAATACTCTCTAGCTGTAAATAAAATGTCAAAATCCCCTGAGATAAGAGGCGGTCTTCAAGGGCTTAGAAATTAGCATATGAGTCTACCTAGGTTTAGCTTTCAACAAAGAATACCAAGAGAACAAAGCAAATTTGATGATAAAAGTAAATTGGAAAGTTGTTTAAAATTACATGCCCTAACTGAATCATGAAAGTTTAATTTTGACTTTATTGTCCCTTTAATGGCTGATAAGAGTGGCACACCCATGCAAGTAGAATACATTGATTTATTCCGGACATGAACATCATTTAAAAAAATACATAGATTTTTATCTACTTGACAGTAAACACAGATGAATCTTTTAACCATAGATACAAGTTAATTAGATCTTCACTTACTTTTCAGCCCGTACATGTCAACTGTCCCCAGTTTTCAGGAACAGTTCTGGATTTTGGCTTCGTATCTTATAATGATTGTCCTGGGAGTCTGTCCCACAATGTACAAATGTACCCTGAGTTGTGGGCTTGGCATGGATATGTGTGGCGGGAATCAGACAGGATATCATTGCAGCTTTTATGTTTATATATTAGTTTGTATATTGTGGCATCAGAGTCTCCTGCTGGATAATGAAATAAGATATCTAATTTGGTGAACTGGCATCTGTAAAATCTCTTAAAGTTTACAGATTATATTGAATAACACTCCATTTAATATTTTGTGCAGTTTACATTGAATATTTAGGGGTGGAAAACATCAGTGAATATGTTCAATATTCACTAACCTCTGAAGCAAATCATATCTGCTTTTTTATTTGTCAATAATACTAGTGGTCTGACTAAGACTGACAACCCTCCCTTATTTCAAGGAATCTCTGTTATTTGCCCAAACTTTTTTACAATCTCCCTTATTTATCTGCTCTTAGAACTTTCTTTATCCACTATTTTTTGCAACAAGTAAAATCTTAATTTCAAACATTTAGAGCTAGATTACAAGTGGATAGCTAATTTGCCCATTTGCGGGCATGAAAAATAGCCAGCTATTAGCACTTATAAAATTAACCAAAGATCTGATCTCTGGTTAATTTTTTTAATATCCACCAAAATATCCACCAAAATCAAGTGTAATATACTTTATAAAAAAAATAAAGATAGTATTATCTTTATTTTTTAATAAAATAACTGCAAAGAGCAGTAATGAGAATTTAAAGTTGCCTTGTGTGTCGTGCTAGAAAGAAAAAAAAGGCACTTAAAAGTGCCTTTACATTGCGGTTTATGGGAACTGTGTTTCCTGTAAATATATATGTATATAGTCATATACTTGATGGCATAAAAACGAGACTCCCATTGGAGTCTATGGAAGCGCACACTCTCGTGAGTGCAATGCTTCCGTGCAATGCGAACACAAGGTCACATTTGCATTGCCCCTCACTTGTAATATCAGCGCACATTTGCATGCGCTGGTATTACTCAGTTGAGCGCAAATATCGCTTTCACGTAAGAAATATTTTACACTCAACTCATAATCTGGCCCATAATAATGTACTCTTGTACCATTATTTAGTTAATCATTTTAATGCATCTGACAGTTCAATTTCTTTACTTTCACTATGCCTTAAAGGGATGTTAAACAGTAAGTTTCATTTGTTGTATTAAAAAACACACACACAAAAAAACACTAAGCAGTTGCTTATACTTAATAGAAAGCATAGCAATATGTATTCTTATTCTTATTCAATGGATTTTAACTTTTATTTAATTTTTTACACTATATTTGTGCAGTGTCTTGTACTTCCTGTTAGAACCCTATAAGAGAAGTTGGCCTTTGCAGGAAAGTTCTTCTTAGCCTGATGTCATCAAACTTGCAGTGGAGTTGACTTTAATAATGTGTTTAATCCATTTGCAGGGGTTAAATACAAGCAACGCCTTTTATTTTTTATATTTACACCTTTTAATATCCCTTTAAATACTTGCAGGGTGTAATCCCTAACTGGAGGTTATAGGCACCATGTTTTTGAAACAAAAATTACAAAAATAAAATAGACTGTTCTGAACATATTGTTATTCCTTGACAAGCTGACACTCTGAGACATAGGTGCTCTGTAGGTGGTTGTAATATTTGTCTAATGAGAAATCTGTCCCTGAGCACATGTAATACAACTGTGAACAACTATATATTTTCCCCCATTTACCTCCCTCATTTTCCTGGGCCTGTAAAAATGATATATCCTGCATATACTGTATATGGCTGGAGCATCTATGACTTACTCTTTGGGGTCAAATTATCCAAGTGCAATCGGACATGATACGATGTAGCGTATCATGTCCGCCGCACATCGATAAATGCCGACATCATACGCTGTCGGCATTTATCATTACACAAGCAGTTCTTGTGAACTGCTTGTGCAATGCCGCCCCCTGCAGATTTGCGACCAATCGGCCGCTAGCAGGGGGTGTCAATCAGCCCGATCGTATAGGCGGATTGAAGACCGCAGCCTCAGAGGCAGAGGACAACTTATGGAGCAGCAGTCTTTAGACCGCTGCTTCATAACTACTGTTTCCGGCGAGCCTGAAGGCTCGTGCGGGAATAGGGGTATCAAGCTCCATTCGGAGCTTGATAATTCGGCCCCTTTATATTTTTAGGGATGCTTCTAACAGCTCCAAGCTCAGCTTTTTCTTTACTGCAGTTGAAATCTGGACAATAATCAGCTCACTGGTTCTCATTTAGCTTATGTGTGTAATAGTCTGATTTTATAGTGGGGGCCCCTCCTTATAGCTCTCTTCATATAGTGAAGCCCTGGGTTGTCTATTATCAGTGGAACGATCTTTGGTGATTTTCAATCACAATAAATAAAGAGATTGAGGCAAGAGTGCTATTATGAAGTCTCTTTGTTAGTTCTTTGATTAAAGGGATAGGCACCCGCAATATTTTCTTTCATGATTTGGATAGAGCATACAATTTTAAACAACTTTTCAATTTACTTCTATTATCAAATTTGCTTCATTCTCTTGTTATCCTTTGCTGAAGGAACAGCGGTGCATTACTGACAGCTAGCTGAACATATCCGGTTAGCCAATCACAAGAAACAAATGTGTGCAGGCACCAATCAGCAGCTAGCTCCCACTAGTGTAGGATATGTGCGCATTATTTTTAAAAAAGGAATACCAAGAGAATGAAGCACATTTGAAAATAGAAGTGAATTTGAAAGCATCTTAAACTATCTGAATCATGCAAGTTTAATTGTGACTTTCCTATCCCTTTAAATATAAATATTATTATGTATTTATATAGCTTGGCACTGTGTATCTGAACAGAATTTAACAGTAGTGTGAAATCACTTTTGTAACTGCACAAACCAGTGTTACTTACCCTTTTTGTAGCAAGTACCCCCAACAGCAACATGAAAATATTATTAGGTTAAAAAAATCGTGCATACCCCAGAATTATCAATTGTTATTAGATATATGTTTTTTGTTTATTGGAATTTATTTTAACATCAAGTTTTATTGAAAAGAAAGGTAGCAAATCTTAGAACAACAAATAATAATAATGGGAAAAACTTATAGAGAAAACACACAAAGCACATATATAGTTCTTTAAAAGGACATTAAACACTTTGAGATGGTAATATAAAATGATCAATTTTATAAATAAAAACAACTTTGCAATATGCTTTCATTATTTATTTTGTCCCCTTTTCCTGTTTTCCATTCTGAAATTTTGGCTTTTCCGTTCCTGTTAGAAATGGAAGTGCAGAACACAGTTATATTCCACACAGCTATTGGCTGCACACTCTAGTGACCTATTTATAACTGTCCCTAATTGGCCACAGCAGACCAGGTAACCTAAGTTACAACATGGCAGCTCCCAGTGATTTAAAGACACTAAAACTTTACACTTATTTTGTCACTATTTAAACAACTAATGAAAACTTTAAAAAATAAATCTACATGTTATTCTCAGACTAATCTTTTCTTTGAATGCATCATTCTATCTAGCATTAATTTAGTGTTTATTGTCCCTTTAATATGATGTCACTTAAAGGGACACTGAACCCAATTTTTTTCTATCGTGATTCAGATAGAGCATGCGATTTTAAGCAGCTTTCTAATTTACTCCTATTATAAAATTATTTTCATTCTCTTGGTATCTTTATTTGAAATACAAGAATGTAAGCTTAGATGCCGGCCCATTTTTGGTGAACACACTGTGTTGTTCTTGCTGATTGGTGGGTAAATTCACCTACCAATAAACAAGTGCTTTCCATGGGTCTGAACCAAAAAAATAGCTTAGATGCCTTCTTTTTCAAATAAAGAAAGCAAGAGAATGAAGAAAAAATGATAATAGGAGTAAATTAGAAAGTTGTTGTAAAATTGCATGCTCTATCTGAATCACGAAAGAAAAAAATTTGGGTTCAGTGTCCCTTTAAATTAGAAAAAAAACACATATGGGGCTAGATTATGAGTGGAGTGCTATTTATCATTCCAGCTTGTGCATTAACTCTGCCAGAAGTAAGCTTTTTGTGTGGGTCAGGTATCGCGCGTATTACAAGTTAAAAGTAAAACGTTTTCACACAAGCGCTAATCCAATCGTGACCACGTTTACGCATTCCTCCATATAATTCAATGGAGCGTGAAAAGTGGAAATAAACACCCAACAAGTCACGCAAACCCAATCTCGTTTTCTCAAGGGCGCTAACCCGACATGAAATGTTAATATTTCACATTGTTCTTCACATAGCAGAATATGTTCTACTTATTCTTAAATACATATTTATATATATATATAAATATATATATATATATATATATATATATATATATATATATATATATATATATATATATATATATATATATATATATTTGTGTGTGTGTTTCCCCTATGTGAAGAACATTGGAATGGGAAATATTTACAATACATAGTTAAACAATTTATTAATTTATTTATTACTTTATTGCAAAAATATGATTTTACATGTTTCTAGCTACTTGACTGCAAAGGGCTCCAATGCACTTATACAAATATTTGTACATGTTATATATGTATTTTTGTGTTTATATGTGTATATATGTCTGTATACATATATATATACACATATAAATACATATAATTCATATGTACTCACATAAAAACACACACACACATATATATATATACATAAAAATATTTAAGTATGTATCTCTGTTTTCTGAACACCTGAGACCTCGTATCTTTGAGCCCTTATAACTTTTTTACTCTATATTTTTTAAATAAATTATATTAGATAGTGTTATTATGAGTGTAACTGTGCTTTTAAATATAATTTTGATGTGTTTTTTGCAACTTTTTAGTCAAGCGTAACAGTTAACCAGAGCTCTGAAGTCGCGCTATCCCGACACAAATTAAATTAAATTTGCGTGCAAGCGAACAAGTTTACTTTTAACCTGTAATACACATGCTACTTCTGACACGCGCAAAGAGCCAGGATAAATGCCTTATCGCTAGTGCACAACAGTTAGCACGTCACTTGTAATCTGATGATAAGGTAAATAATGTTCATGTTACCACATTTCTGCATCTAATTATATCCCATATACAGCTTATTAGGCTGATAATATTGTGGCATACTTGGGTATAGAACACTTCACCTGGCACACTTCATCATATTTCCTTGTGATACCTCACTGTGGCCCTATATCTTGCATATGTATATGGGAAACCTTTTCACAATGTTATAATGTTTACCTGGCACTTTCCCTGTGTCAAACTTTATATTTAAATTTATTTAAAGGGACAGTCTACTCCAAAATTGTTATTGTTTAAATCCCTTTATCACCCATTACCCAGTTTTACATAACCAACACTGTTATATTAATATACTTTTTACCTCTGTGATTACCTTATATCTAAGCCACTTTTGACAGCCCCCTGATCACATGACTATATATTTATTATCTATTGACTTGCATTTTAGCCAATTAGTGCAGTGCCAGCCACAACTCCACAGGAGAGAGCACAATGTTATCTATTTGGCTTACATGGTTTAGCAGTCTATTGTTGAAAAGCTAATAAAAAAGCATGTAATTAAGAGGTTGTCTGTAGTGGCTTAGAAACAGGCACACATTTAGAGGTTTAAATGTTATAAAGTATATTAATATAACAATGTTGGTTGTGCAAAACTGGGGAATGGGTAGTAAAGGCATTATCTAGCTTTTTAAACAATAACAATTTTGGTGTTGACTGACCCTTTGAACTGGAGTTGTCCAGTTCTCAAATGTGACTAACCGGCCATATTCCCCTTCCTGAGTACAGTCACAGTGAGTAAGCACCTGACCCAGACCAGGCAGGACATTTGAATGAGGCTTTTTAGAGGTGTTTGATGGTAAAACGGGTAAATACTGATTTCTGTGATACACTGAATATTTAGTTTAGCGGCATCATGGCAAAAAAAAATAATAATAATAATAAAGGGCAAGTTTTGGAGTTTTCCTTACCAAAGCTCCATGTACCTCAGCAGGGTACCACAGATTGATAAACAAGGTACCAAGTTATTGTCTGTTCTCACTTTAATCCATCACAATTGGTCAGTCAGACTGATCTTTCTTACACATCACTCCTCTTCTGCTTCATCACTTTGTCAGTCCCTAAACGTAGGAATAAAAAAAACAATGTTAAACCAAACATACAAAGCCCCCAATAATACTGTAAACTAATATATCTGCCATTAACTGCAAATATTTAACCACCTTCCATGTTCCCTTTGCCTAAAACCTACTTTTCTCCTCATCTCTCATTACTTCCTCACATTCCCTTCTATAAGACTTCCTCAAATTTCACCAATTCAGTGGAATTCCTTACTTCATCCTGTAACACTTGCCAAAAACATTCTGAGTTTCAAGCTTTCTTAGAAACACACCTGTTTTAAGATCCATCATATCTTTCTGATGCTGCACCTAAAATGTCTCACCTTTTGTCTCACCTAACTCCCCTGTATATCATTTAGTATGTAAACTCACAAGACCACCTGTCACGTAAATCATTTTGCATAAAGGTGGTATACATTTGGTTGTAACACACTGACAAGGCTTTCTGCCCTTTATAGTCTGTTAAATTCCCCTTTTTGGTAAATATTTATCTGTATTTATTCAACTGTTGTTATAGAACTGTGAAATATTTTGTTACTTATTAAAAAACGAATAAATGATAAGGATAATAATGTTAACTACAATAACAGCAATACTATTCAATTCTTAAATGGGCACAAAATTGAAACTCAACATTTTTCCTACGTTTTAAATAGAGCATGCAATTTTTTTTCAAATTGCAATTTACGTCTATTAGCAAATTTACTTTTGTTCTAATGTTATTTTTTGTTCAAGAGCATAACTGCACATGTCCTGAGCACTATATGGCAGAATGATTTTGAGCACTAGGGGCCCAATCACATATGTGGCGACAGGCGCAAAACCCAGTGCGCCAATTTTTTTATCTAATCAAGCAATCACATATATGGCGCAGCAGACAAGTTACGTGCGTATATTTTACACGTCGCCCGCAGTTTTTACTCCCATAAACTAACATAGAACTGGCGTCGCCAGTCGGTATCACATATGCGGCGCAAGGACTTAAGCGCGCAGATAGGAGATATTTTATTCCATTTTCTGCTCGCCACACATAGGCAGGTGCAGCAAGCCTTGTGCTGAGTAAAAAAGTACCGTAACTCCCTGGAAGCCTTATCAAACACCTAACGCATGCAAAATATCAACCCCTAATCCGCCAACCCCCCACAATGCAAGGTATCTAATTAACCTATTAACACCTCAACCGCCATCCCCCCACATCGCAATCATCTAATTAACCTATTAATCCCTAAACCGCCAACCCCCCACAACGCAAACACTTAACAAAACTTTTAGCACCTAAACTGCCACCCCCCCCACAACGCAAAGTACTTAATAAAACTATTAACCCCTAAGCCGCCAAACCCCCACAACGCAAAGTATTAAACTAAAAACTAAGCCCCCTAACCTAACACCCTCAAACTTAACCCCACACTGAAATAAAATTAAAAATATACTAACTACATTAAAAATAAAAACAAATTACAAAAAATAAAAAACCCAATTTACATAAAACCCTACCGTTACATAAAAAAAAAAAAAACTTACATAATTGGCTAACAGGAACCTCTGAGATTAGTAAGAAAAATACAACAAATCTAACCAGGCTAATTTAACTAGTAGTTTTATTATTGGGGGCACTGGTGTTTTCTGGGCAAGGCCATAACGGAAGGGGAACGACCGGGTAGTCTGTGGATGGGAGTCGACGTTCTGTGGGCGGGTATGGCCGTCAATGGGTGAAATCAGAAGATCAGTGGGTGGGACTCTTGAGATGGTGTAGAAATTAAGTGGCAGCGATCTAAAAGAGACATAAAACCCACATTTTTTTTCTTTCATGAATCAGATAGAGCATTTGATTTTAAACAACTTTCCAATTAAAGGGACAGTCTACACCAGAATTGTTATTGTTTTAAAAGATAGATAATCCCTTTATTACCCATTCCCCAGTTTTGCATAACCAACACAGTTATATTTATATACTTTTTACCTCTGTGATTATCTTGTATCTAAGCCTCTGCAAACTGCCCCTTTATTTCAGTTCTTTTGACAGACTTGCAGTTTAGCCAATCAGTGCTGGCTCCCAGATAACTTCACGTGAATGAGCACAGTGTTATCTATATGAAATACGTGAACTAACACTCTCTAGTGGTGAAAAACTGTTAAAATGCATTCTGAAAAGAGGTGGCCTTCAAGGTCTAAGAAATTAGCATATGGACCTCCTAGGTTAAGCTTTCAATTAAGAATACCAAGAGAACAAAGCAAAATTGGTGATAAAAGTAAATTTGAAAATTGTTTAAAATGACATGACCTATCTGAATCATGAAAGTTTTTTTTGGACTAGACTGTCCCTTTAACGTTTTAATTTTCTTTGTTCTCTTGGTATCTTTTGTTGAAAAGAATACCTAAATAGGCTCAGGTGCTTCTGATTGGTGATTGCACATACTGTATATACCTCAGGTTACTGGATCACCCAATCCATTCAGCTAGCTCCCAGTACTGCATTTCTGCTTCTTCAACAAAGGATACCAAGAGAATTAAGCAAATTAAATAATAGAAGTAAAATTGAAAGCTGTTTAAAATTGTATTTTCTAGCTGAATCATGAAAGAAAGAATTTGGGTTTCATTTCATGTCCCTTTTTAAGATTTGCATTTCCTAAATATTGGATGTGGTTTACTGTTCTGTTAATGCTAATTTGCATTCTTTTTACACTGCACAAATGATCATTTTACCACTGCTGAACTTTGCTAAAACTTACATCTCACAAAAGTAGACATTAAAGCACAAATATGGGGCAAAACAGTGTAAAAAATGGGCAAGACAAATTTTTAGGGA
Organism: Bombina bombina; assembly: GCF_027579735.1. Taxonomy (NCBI): domain Eukaryota; kingdom Metazoa; phylum Chordata; class Amphibia; order Anura; family Bombinatoridae; genus Bombina; species Bombina bombina. The sequence continues at coordinate 84,228,297 of NC_069507.1, read as the reverse complement.
TTAAGAAAACATACAAAACATAATACATCAATGATCATTATTTGCCATATTATAATTCCCCTATTTTTCTTTTATATTTTAAATTACCTTACTAATTGTATTCCAATTTCTTCCTTTTGGGCACCCCACTTATTTACTAGGTCTCAATTTCTATTTTTTTCCTTTTTCATATAATATAATTTTTCCAAGATTACATTCCCATTTATTCCTTTTATTCCAATATTAACATTTGGGGGTATATTCTTTTTCCAAAGCTTTAAAATGACATTTTTAGCACAATTAAACTAAGGGAAGGTTTATTGTTTTTATTCCCCACAGACTGGTTCAAAACTACTGTACAAAAATTTAAATTTCTGGTTCAAAGGGACACTCAATCAAAATTAAGCTTTCATTATTCAGATAGAGCATGCCATTTTAAACAACTTTCCAATTTACTTCCATTAACAAAATGTGCACAGTCTTTTTATATTTAAACTTTTTGAGTCACCAGCTCCTACTGAGCATGTGCAAGAATAAGTGTGTATGCATTTGTGAATGGCTGATGGCTGTCACATGGTATGTGTATGCATTTGTGATTGGCTAATGGCTGTCACATGGTACAGGGGGAGTGGAAAAAGACATAACTTTTAAAATTGTCAGAAAAAAAAATCTACTACTCATTTGAAGTTCAGACTAAGTGCTATTGCATTGTCTTGTTATCTTGCATTTGTTGATTATGCAAATCTACTCTGTTGACTGGTCCTTTAAGACATAAAACCCAATATTATTTTTTTCAGGATTCATTAAGAACATGCAATTTTAAACAACTTTCCAATTTACTTTTCTTCTTTGTTTTCTTGTTATCCTTCGTTAAACAGCAGAGAGGTAAGTTCAGGAGTGCGCACGTTTCTGCACTTCAGCACTATATGGCAGCAGTTTTACAACAATGTTATACATTACCAAGAGCAGTAGATGGCAGCACTATTTCCTGTCATATAGTGCTTCAGGCACGTGCACGCTACCTATATAAATATCTCTTCAACATAGAGTAACACGAGGATGATGCAAATTGGAGAATAGAAGTAAATTGAAAACTTTTTTAAAATTGTATTGTGTATCTGAATCAAGAAAGAAAAATGTTGGGTTTCATGTTCCTTTAATATCTTATTACAAAAATGTTAATATGTCCCTCCACATTTTTTTTATCATAGGGCAGGACCACCATATATGTTCCATGTTTCTTAATTTCCCACAGTCACACCAACATAATCCTTTTGTACAGTATATGTATAGATTTGTTTAAAATTCTGCTCTGTCTTAAAAGGAAACTGAACCCAATTTTTTTCTTTCGTGATTCAGATAGAGCATGCAATTTTAAACAACTTTCTAATTTACTCCTATTATCAATTTTTCTTTGTTCTCTTGGTTTCTTTATTTGAAAAAGAGCTATTTTTTGGTTCAGACCCATGGAAAGCACTTGTTTATTGGTAGGTGAATTTACCCACCAATCAGCAAGAACAACACAGTGTGTTCACCAAAAATGGGCCGGCATCTAAACTTACATTCTTGCATGTCAAATAAAGATACCAAGAGAATTAAAATAATTTGATAATAGGAGTAAATTAGAAAGTTGCTTAAAATTGCATGCTCTATCTGAATCATGATAGAAAAAAATTGGGTTCAGTGTCCCTTTAAGCATCACCTTGGTAAGAGCTTTAAGTTCATCTCCACTATAATTGCGAAAACCGAAGAACTAGACGTATTACAAAAAATATTCTACCATTTAATTGGTTCAATAAATCTATCTCCCACCTTTCTGTATATGGAGGTAAACCATAATTTTTTTTTAAAAAAACCTTTAAGATCATGTAAAAAGTTTGAGCTGTAAATGCAATTGTGTTTGAGCGATCGCATTTACTTTCAACTTTTAATATGTGCAGATGCCGTCCTTAGAAAATATGGGGAATGTAAATTACCGTGATTTTGCGCAAACAAAATTGCGGTAATTTAAACAGTGCGCCACTTGCAATATGGATTTGATCGTAAAGAATCCCTGCAATTGCGTTTATACTCCTTGAGCTAACAATAGCGCTCCACTTGTAATCTGGGCCACTAACAGTAATAAGGAAAGTAGAATACATAAATCCCAACCAAAAAAAAGTAGTTTCCCATTGTTTAGTTGGTTATGTAACAGAGTCATCATTCCAAGATCATTTGTCATTTTCTGCTTTGTATTTATGGTCTAGAGGCAGTATATTACTGCTTATAAATATGTGCAGTAAAACCTGTTCAATGTCTAAAAATGCTGCATCTAGGGTTCCTTTTTGAAATGATCCAGGATTCATTGTAAAATAGTATCAACATGTGTATAGTGTTTGTAAATCTCCAACTCCAAAAAAACTGAGATCTTAATATATGTGAGCCAAACTATGGCACCAAAAACGTGTTTAGTGTGTGGATCAAGACTGTTCATATATTACATAAAAATTGGAGAATAGTAGTAAATTGAATTTTTTTTTAAAATTGTATTGTGTATCTGAATCGAATATCACATTTAAAACACAGTATTAGACTAGAAATACTATTTCAAATTCGAATGTGACATTCGAATTCGAATGTAGCCTTCGAATTTGAATATTACATTTATTAAACACAGTTGTAGACTAGAAATACTATTTCAAATTTGAATGTCACATTCGAATTCGAATGTCACATTCGAATTCGAATATTACATTTCGAAATTGAATGAATACATAGCCAAACATTCTATTATTCGAACGAATATTTTCAAATTTTATTGAAAATTTCGAAAACGAAAATTCAAAAATAGAATGTTAGAATGTTATATAAACATTCGAAATTCGATTCGAACGAACGAATGTATAAAAATTTGTTTTAAATTTCGAATTTTTAGAAACATTCGCCCATCCCTAAAGTCTATATAAAAGTCTATATAAAAGACTGAATTGATTGCTTCCCCTGATCAATAATAAAGAACAGGAAATATTAATACAATGGTATAATTCATATCGGCAATTATTTTTCTGCGTGGGTTTGGTTTAAAATTGGAGTCTGCTGGGTAACATCTTGGAGAGAAGTCTGATACAGCACCTGTGAAATTAGCTGCCTGTGTTCCACTTAAATGGACATTAAACCCCCAAAATTTCTTTCATGATTCAGATAGAGAATACAATTTTTAAAAAGTTTCCAATTCACTTCTATTATCACATTTATTTAATTCTTATATTATTCTTTGTTGAAGAGATACCTATGTAGGTAGCGTGCACATGCATGAAGCACTATATGACAGGAAGTAGTGCTGCCATCTAGTGTTCCTGCTAATGTATAATATTGTTGGAAAACTGCTGCTATATAGTGCCACAGACACGTGCACACTCTTGAGCTTACATTTCTGCTTTTCAAAACAGGATAACAAGAAAATGAAGATTATTTGATAATAAAAGTAAATTAGAAAGTTGTTTAAAATGTTATGTTCTATCTATACCATGAAAGAAAAAATGTGGGTTTTATGTCCCTTTAATGATGGCTCTCAGCACTTTTGCATGCTATTAAATGCCTTATCCGAAAACCTGAAGATAAGTAATGCGTTTATATTTTAATCACTGCTTTGTTTTACTGTACTGTAATCACAGTGTGTGTGTAAGTTCACAATAAACGGTGTTATTATTTTACTGCATAATTGTGAGACATACTTTGGGCTTCCCCAGTGTCAGGACAAAATGCAATACAAAACTGAAAGTGCAACAGTACTTTCCATATTAAAATCCAGAATAAAGTCTGTTAGAAACTCAGAATAAAGGGACAGTGGACTTTACAATGATTCCATAAACTAAACAGAATTATGTTTACCTATAATTCAAAGTAGGCAAATAAAGTTTAGCAAATTTAAAATCCAGCAAGTGCTTCTACACAAATGAAAGCTACGCTTAGGATGAAAAAATAACCAAACAGCAGTAAAGCAATGATCTTTCCAAGTGCGTCTACTGAGTCTAGTGTCTACCACAAAAATCCACCTGGATTGGCTGGATTGGCTATTACCGTTTTCCTCCCCCAATCCTTAACTTATCCACCAGCTTTAAGGTGGCAGACTGAAATCATCCTGATCCGATATGATCTGGATGATTGACGCCCCCTGCTAGCGCCCAATTCATGTCCGCTAGACCTTTGGTAAATCTACCCCCATGACTTTAATATTACTAGTACATGTGATATTATATGTCAGCTGAAACTTTTAATGCCAAGAAGATTGCCGCCACTCCAAGGAGTTTCACTCAGGACTGTATCAGTTGCAAGTGCTTGTGGAGTGCAGACTGACCCGCAGTGAGCCAAACCAGAGGAAAACAAACATCTTCACTGCACAATAATTGTAAAATGTAAAAAGAAACTTTTATTGTTACAATTAAAAAAATTAACATAAAAGCTCAAAGACAAGGCTCAAAGGCGCAGAAACTTTTATAAATGGAAGTCCTGTCACTACTAGGGATGGGCGAATGTGTAAATTTTCGAATTTTCGAATGTAGAGCGAATGTTATTACCGAAATTCGAATTCTAAATCCGAATGTCGATAAGAACGAATATTCTTAAAAATTTGAAAATCGAATGTTATTTACAGTTTTCGAATGTCACTTTCGAATTCGAATGTTTATAATTATATCGAATGTCCACATTCGAAATTTCGAATTTAACATTCTATTTAACAAATACTATTCAGAAGTTCAATAGTTCATGTGGTAGGGCGTGTGTCAGCCGCTCTGGAATCAATCCGGGATGTAACCCAACTGCTAGCGTGAATTGAAAGCACACGCTAGCACACTGAGAAATATCCAGGACGTGACCCACTCAGGAAGCAGATTAGAAGATAACAAAAATGAATATTGTTCCAGAATGCAGGAAAGCCACAAAGGATAAAACGTCCCTTTAAGTAGTACAAAGAACAAAAAGGAAATGCTCTTACTTTGAAACTTCTGAAAAAGGTCCTCTTTAGCAGGCTTGTAAAACAAAGGAAAAGTTCTCTTTTGCAGCTTGTAAAAGTATAATGTCCCTTTAAGCAGGTTTATAACAAACAGAAAGGCAAAGTTCTCTTTTGCAGCTTGTAAAAGTAAATGTCCCTTTTAAGCAGGTGTATAACAAACAGAAAGGCAAAGTTCTCTTTTGCAGCTTGTAAAAGTATAATGTCCCTTTAAGCAGGTTTATAACAAACAGAAAGGCAAAGTTCTCTTTTGCAGCTTGTAAAAGTAAATGTCCCTTTTAAGCAGGTGTATAACAAACAGAAAGGCAAAGTTCTCTTTTGCAGCTTGTAAAAGTAAATGTCCCTTTTAAGCAGGTCTTGTTTAACAAAGAATAGGTTTAAAGGTAAAGGCCAAAGCAAGGTCAGGCAGGCAGAAGTCGGCATCCAAATATCAGCAAAAGGTATAGGCAAAAGACAGGGTCAGGCAAGCAGAAGTCGGCATCCAAGTGTCAGCAAAAGGGTAATAGCTACAGGCAAGGTCAGGCAGGCAGAAGTCAATGTCCAAATATCAGCAAGTAGGGATTAGGCAAGAGGCTTGGTCAGGCAGGCAGAAGTCGGTACACAGAAGAATAAAACTGATATGGTACTCACAATCCAGGGAAACAAACAAACGGGCCCAGATTCAGATCTCCCGCCGAGATTTAAAGGGTAGGAGCGTAACCGTCATCAGAGGGGTGTGAGAGAAAGCGTCATGTTGCTAAGCAACATGACGTCAGAGACACAGAGGAGTTCCGGGAGCCGCGGCGACACGGCGATGAACGGAAGCGCTCATGACAGCACCCCCTCCTCAAGGACCCCTCCGGGGGACAGGACCAGGTCTATCAGGATGAGTCTTGTGGAAGGTCTTGACCAATATTGGAGCATTTACTTGATGAGCAGGTTCCCAAGAACGTTCCGTGACTGGATAACCCTTCCAATGAATGAGATAATACAATTTCTTGCCCCGCAATTTGGAATCTAGAATATGGCTGATCTCAAACTCAGGATGTCCATGCACCAATAACGGTGGAGGTTTAGAAAAAGGCTTAGAATACCTGTTAATCATCACAGGTTTTAAAAGAGAAACATGGAATACCGGATGGACTTTGAGAGACTTGGGTAAAGCTACCCGATAAGCAGTGGAACATACCTGACCCAGTATTCGGAAAGGACCCACATATCGTGGTCCCAATTTGTTAGAAGGTTGTTTCAGGCGAAGAAATCGAGAGGAAATCCAAACTTTATCACCAGGGCGATATTTGGGAGCCTTTTTCCGTCGAAGATCCGAAAAGAACTTGTAACGTCTAGAAGTTACAGAAAGAATACGATGTATCTTCTGCCAATGTCGAGTTAATCTTCGGGCTGTAAGATCAGAAGCAGGATTCACTGTGGAGGAAGTATGCAAAGGGAACGTCCTAGGCTGATATCCGTAAGCTGCATGAAAAGGAGAAGTCTGAAGGGAGGAATTGTACCGGGCATTATGGGCCAATTCAGCCAAAGGAAGGTAAGAAGTCCAGTTAGAATGATAATGATCCACATAATGTCTAAGATATGTTTCAAGACACTGGTTTACTCTTTCAGTCTGACCATTCGATTGTGGGTGGTGAGAAGTAGAGAGAGATATAGTAGTACCAAAATGTTTACAAAGTGACCTCCAAAATCGAGAAACGAATTGTACCCCTCTATCTGAAACAATATCAAGAGGAAATCCATGGATTCTTACAATATGTAGAATAAAAAGTTCAGAGAGTCTTTTGGCAGATGGTAATCCTGGCAAGGGTACAAAATGAGCCGTCTTAGTGAACCTGTCGACCACCACCCAGATAGTATTGTTCCCAGTGGACAAGGGAAGATCGGTAATAAAGTCCATGGATACATGAGTCCAAGGCTGGTGAGGTATAGGCAATGGTTGGAGTAATCCTGAAGGAAGTTGGCGTGGAGTTTTGTTCATGGCACATTGTGTGCATACTGAGACGTAATCCTTCACATCTTGAGAGAGTGTAGGCCACCAGACATGTTGTTTGAGGTTTCGAGTGGTAATACTGATGCCAGGATGTCCAGAAAGGGGACTATCATGAGCCCAAAATAAAATCTTGGAACGAAGGCGTTCAGGAACAAAGAGTAAACCATTGGGAGGTTTACAGGACAAAGGAAGACGCTCTTGAGCGGACTGTAATTCTTGTAACCAAGAAGTTGTTAACTGGGCAATGACTTCATGAGGTTGGAGAATGGTACCAGACTCAGGAACTGGGGTATCTTGAAATTGTCTGGAAAGTGCGTCTGCTTTAATATTTTTTGAACCAGGTATGTAAGACAAATTATAGTGAAACCGAGAGAAGAATAAGGACCAGCGTGCTTGCCTGGAATTTAGTCGTTTGGCTGTTTGGAGATACAGAAGGTTCTTATGATCAGTAAGTATAGTAAATGGCAAAGAAGTACCTTCCAGCCAATGTCTCCATTCATCCAATGCCATCTTGATGGCAAGCAACTCTTTATTCCCTACGTCATAGTTAAATTCGGAAGGAGTGAATTTTTTAGAGAAAAAAGCAACAGGATGAATCCTTCCAGTCTCTGGTATTCGTTGAGACAGAACCGCTCCAGCAGCAACAGAGGAAGCATCCACCTCCAGAATAAATTGAAACTCAGGATTTGGATGACGAAGGATAGGAGCTGAGGAAAAAGCTTCTTTGAGAGATTCAAAAGCTTCTATAGCCTCAGACGGCCATACTTTACAGTTTTGTCCTTTTCTTGTGAGAGAAGTAAGAGGAGAAGTAATAGTAGCAAAATTCTTGATGAACTTTCTGTAATAATTGGCGAAGCCTAGGAAACGTTGTAAAGCCTTCAAAGAATCAGGTCTAGGCCAATCCAAAATGGCAGAAAGTTTAGTAGGGTCCATTTCGAATCCAGATGCCGATATTACATAACCCAGAAAGGGTATGATTTTTTGATGGAAAGAACATTTCTCCAGTTTAGCAAACAGATGGAATTCTCTTAGACGTTGAAGTACTTTCTTGACGTGGTGCACATGATCTTGGTGGTTCTGAGAAAAAATTAAGATGTCGTCCAGGTATATGATAACAAAAATATTCAAAAAATCACGAAAGATCTCATTTACAAAATGCTGGAAAACCGCCGGAGCATTGCATAGCCCAAAGGGCATGACCAAATATTCATAATGCCCAAATCGAGTGTTAAAGGCAGTCTTCCACTCATCTCCTTTGCGTATACGGATCAAGTTGTATGCACCACGTAGGTCGAGTTTGGTGAAAATGGTGGCTCCCTGAAGATAAGTAAAAAGTTCAGGAATAAGGGGCAGAGGATAACTGTTCTTGATGGTAATCTGATTCAATCCACGATAATCAATACAGGGTCTTAATCCGCCATCCTTTTTTCCCACAAAAAAGAAACCAGCCCCTACAGGGGAAGAGGAGGGTCGAATAAATCCTCTAGCCAGATTGTCTTTTATATATTCTTCCAGAGCCATGTTTTCTGGTTTAGAAAGTGGATATGTTTTGCCTCGAGGATAGGCAGCCCCAGGAAGGAGGTCAATGGGACAATCAAAAGGGCGATGAGGAGGAAGACGTTCCGCTTCTTTTTTGGAGAAGACATCCACAAAGTCATGGTAATGCATAGGTAAGGATTCCGGAGTTTCAACTGTGAGAGCAATAGTGAGTGGTAACTTAGTAATCTCTTGAAGACATTTAGTCTGGCATGTAGATCCCCAGGAAGTGAGTTCACCGAAAGTCCAAGAAAAAATGGGATTGTGAATCTGGAGCCAGGGTAATCCCAAGATAATGGGAAATTGCGGAGTGGGAATGACATCGAAACAAATTGTCTCAGAATGAAGTATTCCTACGGTGAGGATTAAGGGTTGAGTAGAAAACTGAATGTATCCAGAACCCAAAGGATCTCCACTGACCGTAGAGACTGAAATGGAATACTCCTTCTTTAGTAAGGGTATAGAATGAGTAGAAACAAATGTAGAGTCAATGAACACACCTCCAGCACCAGAATCAATTAGGGCTTGGGTATAGATCTTCTTTTGTCCAATTAGAAGAGTTACTGGAACAAAGAGTTTCTTGTATAGGGAATGACCACTATTTTGGCTTAACTCAGTTCCCTGGACTAGAGTTAAGCCCTGGCTTTTACTGGCCTAGTAGGACAATCCCTTAATAAATGTCCTTTAAGGCCACAGTACAGACATAAGCCAAGAGTCCGTCTTCTTAAGCGTTCAGTCTCAGTTAATTTTATACTTCCTACTTCCATGGGTTCAGCCTGATCAGTAGTAGGAGAGGCTGGAGTGACTGGACTAGAAAAACGAGGAGCTAAACGAAAAGGAGTTCGAGTGGCAGTCCTCTGTGTTCTATCCTTTTCTTGTTGGCGTTCACGAAACCTGGCGTCGAGACAGATACAGAGATTTATTAAGGCTTCTAAGGACTCTGGAAGTTCACGATACACCAATTCATCCTTGAGACGCTCAGAAAGTCCTTTACGGAAAGCGGCTCTGAGTGCTCCCTGATTCCAAGTGGTTTCAGAGGCAAGGGTGCGGAACTCAATTGCATATTGAGAGACTGGTTGATTTCCTTGACGTAAATCCAGGAGAGTTGCTTCAGCAGCGGATGACCTTCCAGGTTTATCGAATACGTTTGAGAATGTAGATAGAAATGTATCAACATCCAACAGTATAGGATCATTCTTTTCTAGCAAAGGTGACACCCAAGCCAAGGCTTTTCCTTTCATTAAGGAAATAAGAAACGTGATTCTAGAAGAGGCAGTAGCAAAGAGAGTAGGGCTATTTCGGAAATGAAGACGGCATTGATTCAAAAAGCCTCTACATTCTTCAGGATTCCCATCATATTTATCCGGAAGAGGAATCCTGGGACTTAGTTGTACCTGAGACTGATTGTTAGGAATCGGAGGAGGTAATGCCTCAATCGGATTTGGATTGGGATTAGGATTGGGAGGTGCGGTAGCAACCAAATTTTGTAATAGAGCAGTAATTTGATCAAGTTTAGTGTCCAGAGACTGCAAGTGAGTGGCATGAGAACCCAAGAGCTGTCCCTGGTGAGCCACGGCCATAGATAATTCAGTGGGGTCCATTTTTATGGCCCGTTTGTAATGTCAGCCGCTCTGGAATCAATCCGGGATGTAACCCAACTGCTAGCGTGAATTGAAAGCACACGCTAGCACACTGAGAAATATCCAGGACGTGACCCACTCAGGAAGCAGATTAGAAGATAACAAAAATGAATATTGTTCCAGAATGCAGGAAAGCCACAAAGGATAAAACGTCCCTTTAAGTAGTACAAAGAACAAAAAGGAAATGCTCTTACTTTGAAACTTCTGAAAAAGGTCCTCTTTAGCAGGCTTGTAAAACAAAGGAAAAGTTCTCTTTTGCAGCTTGTAAAAGTATAATGTCCCTTTAAGCAGGTTTATAACAAACAGAAAGGCAAAGTTCTCTTTTGCAGCTTGTAAAAGTAAATGTCCCTTTTAAGCAGGTGTATAACAAACAGAAAGGCAAAGTTCTCTTTTGCAGCTTGTAAAAGTATAATGTCCCTTTAAGCAGGTTTATAACAAACAGAAAGGCAAAGTTCTCTTTTGCAGCTTGTAAAAGTAAATGTCCCTTTTAAGCAGGTGTATAACAAACAGAAAGGCAAAGTTCTCTTTTGCAGCTTGTAAAAGTAAATGTCCCTTTTAAGCAGGTCTTGTTTAACAAAGAATAGGTTTAAAGGTAAAGGCCAAAGCAAGGTCAGGCAGGCAGAAGTCGGCATCCAAATATCAGCAAAAGGTATAGGCAAAAGACAGGGTCAGGCAAGCAGAAGTCGGCATCCAAGTGTCAGCAAAAGGGTAATAGCTACAGGCAAGGTCAGGCAGGCAGAAGTCAATGTCCAAATATCAGCAAGTAGGGATTAGGCAAGAGGCTTGGTCAGGCAGGCAGAAGTCGGTACACAGAAGAATAAAACTGATATGGTACTCACAATCCAGGGAAACAAACAAACGGGCCCAGATTCAGATCTCCCGCCGAGATTTAAAGGGTAGGAGCGTAACCGTCATCAGAGGGGTGTGAGAGAAAGCGTCATGTTGCTAAGCAACATGACGTCAGAGACACAGAGGAGTTCCGGGAGCCGCGGCGACACGGCGATGAACGGAAGCGCTCATGACAGCGTGAATCTAGTAAATTGATACATAATAGATACAAATATATCATTTTGAATGTTTCCATACAGAATATTGCATAATTCGAATATTACATTTAAAGAAAAAGCATTAGAAATACTATTACAATCTAAATTCGAATTTTTCGAATTCGAATACACGTATTGCATAATTCGAATATTACATTTAAAGAAAAAGCATTAGAAATACTATTACAATCTAAATTCAAATTTTTCGAATTCGAATATTGCATAATTCGAATATTACATTTAAAGAAAAAGCATTAGAAATACTATTACAATCTAAATTCGAATTTTTAAAAAAGAATATTTTCGAATGTAATCGTAAAATTCGAAACCGAACATTCGAAAATCAAATGTTAGAATGTTATGTAAACATTCAAAATTCGATTCGAACGAACTAATGTGTTAAAATTCGTGCCGTTTTTCGAATGTTGTGAAACATTCGCCCATTCCTAGTCACTACGGCAGGATTAGCCACTGGCCATATTATACTCAAGCTTATGCCAAAATAATATGCTCAAAATAAGATTTGATTGTAATCACATTTTTAGTTAAAGATTACATAGGGAATATATGATTACGATATGAAACCCTCCTTCACCTTAACATTTAATTAAAGTATTATCATTTATTAATCCACTCAATATCGTACTTATCTAAGATGTTAACTAGAATGTGTGTATACGTCATCTCTTTCTTACTTAACCTTCCTTTTTTTTAAAAAAAACACTTTTCCTCTCTTTTCATTCTTCGGGGTAGATTTATTAAATTTCGCTAAAGCTAATCATGTCCGCTCGACATCGCTAAATGCAAACAGTACACTCTGTCAGCATTTATTATTTCAAAAGCATTTATAGTGTAATGTTTGTGCAATGACGCCCCCAATCGGGCTGTCAATACAATCGGGATGATTTCACTCCACCACCTAAAAGATGGCGGACAGGATAAGGAGCAGCGGTCTTATGACTACTGCTTCTTAACTTCCGTTTCAGGCGATGGGCCTACGAAGCAGCATTCGCTGCTTCATAAATGTAGGGTCGGGAGAACATGAGATATCTGCCACATTACAATATAAACACTATAGAAATTCCGATTTTTTTTCTTTTTTTACTTGATTTTGATATTGAACTGTTAAAAAAGTAAAAATTGTTAGCATATCTTATTACCTCGACTTACAGAAGACCTCATTTTGTGGACATTTCAGCTGTGGACATAAACGCCTTCTTTTCTGCAAAAGAATTATATAACCATATGTTCTCTGTTTGTTCTTAAAAGGACATTAAACACCAAATAAATTCTAAGCAGAATGATGCATTCAAATGAAAGATTAGTCTGAGAATAACATGTAGATGTATTTTTTAAAGTTTCATTAGCTGTTTAAATAGTGACAAAATAAGTGTAAAGCTTTAGTGTCTATAAAACAATGGGAGCTGCCATGTTGTAACTTAGGTTACCTTCTTTGCTGTGGCCAATTAGGGACAGTTATAAATAGGAGTGTGCAGCCAATGACTGTGCTGAATATAACAGTGCTCTGCACTTCAATTTCTAACAGGAACTGAAAAACTCACAAATTCAGAATGGAATTACAGGAAAAGGGGACTAAATAAATAATGAAAGTATATTGCAGAGATTTTTTATATATAAACGATTTATCATTTTATATCACCATCTCAATGATTTTAATGTCCCTTTAATTATTCATTACAATTTTCTTATTGTATATTTGAAATGTTGGAAATCATTACCATTTCCTATTTGTTTGTAACGTAAGGAATAACTTTAAATAAAGCTCTTTAAAAAAACATTACATAGGTATTTAGTTACTGTTAATGAATTTAATGTCTCTCTATATACTACTAAAATTACTCAAGTGTACAAAATTTGGTAAAATACACTTATTTGATTACAAGTATGCAACTGTTATTTTAATAATAAATTTATGTTTTCTGCTCAGTTGTTTTGAGACCACATAAAAAAACATAGCGGCCAGTTGTGGCTCACAGTATATAGGTTTGACAGCCCTGATGTATATATATTTCCAACAAATCTTCTGACAGTCCTGACAAATTCCACAAAGAAATTGGAGGCAATTTTGGCTTCAGAATTTACTAAATAATCCCTTGTTTACCTTATGCATTTTTTAAATATATTTTTTGTTTCATTTTCTATGGTAAATAGCATCACAGGGGCAGGGGCTGCAGGATAGGTCCTGGAAGGAAGAAATCATTTAGTGCAGCTCACTGCACTCACTGGGCAGCAGCCAAGCTAACCCCTTCAGCGCTGTGCAGCTCTACTTAAAGACACATGTACCCCAAAATATTCATCATTCGGATAGACCATATAATTATAAACAAATTTTCAGTTTATTTCTATGATCAAATTTGCTTTATTCTCTTGCTATCCTTTGTCGAAGGAACATCAATACACAATTAGGAACTAGCTAAACTTATTTGTTGAGCCAATGACAAGAGGCATATATGTGCAGCCACCAAACGCTGGTTTTAGGCTACCGCCGGTATTTGGAGTCATTCAAACAAGGGTCTAACGCTCACTGTTCAGCCGCGACTTTTCCATACCGCAGATCCCCTTACGTCAATTGCGTATCCTATCTTTTCAATGGGATCTTTCTAACTCCGGTATTTAGAGTCGTGTCTGAAGTGAGCGTTAGAATTCTAACGACAAAACTCCAGCCGCAGAAAAAAGTCAGGAGTTAAGAGCTTTCTGGGCTAACGCCGGTTCATAAAGCTCTTAACTACTGTACTCTAAAGTACACTAACACCCATAAACTACCTATGTACCCCTAAACCGAGGCCCCCCCACATCGCCGACACTCGAATAAATTTTTTAACCCCTAATCTGCCGACCGCCACCTACGTTATACTTATGTACCCCTAATCTGCTGCCCCTAACACCGCCGACCCCTATATTATATTTAGTAACCCCTAACCTGCCCCCCACAACGTCGCAGCCAGCTACCTACAATAATTAACCCCTAATCTGCCGACCGCAAAGAGCTGCCACCTACATTATAGCTATGTACCCCTAATCTGCTGCCCCTAACACCGCCGACCCCTATATTATATTTATTAACCCCTAATCTGCCCCCCTCAACGTCGCCTCCACCTGCCTACACTTATTAACCCCTAATCTGCCGAGCGGACCGCACCGCTATTATTATAAAGTTATTAACCCCTAATCCGCCTCACTAACCCTATAATAAATAGTATTAACCCCTAATCTGCCCTCCCTAAAATCGCCGACACCTAACTTCAATTATTAACCCCTAATCTGCCGACTGGAGCTCACCGCTATTCTAATAAATGTATTAACCCCTAAAGCTAAGTCTAACCCTAACACTAACACCCCCCTAAATTAAATATAATTTAAATCTAACGAAATTAATTAACTCTTCTTAAATAAATTATTCCTATTTAAAGCTAAATACTTACCTGTAAAATAAATCCTGGCCGACGACTGAACGACGAATGACGGTTAAGGTAATTAAGGTAATTAAGGTAGGAATATTCTGATTGGCTGATGGAATCAGCCAATCAGAATCAAGTTCAATCCGATTGGCTGATCCAATCATCCAATCGGATTGAACTTGATTCTGATTGGCTGATTCCATCAGCCAATCAGAATATTCCTACCTTAATTTTGATTGGCTGATAGAATCCTATCAGCCAATCGGAATTCGAGGGACGCCATCTTGGATGACGTCATTTAAAGGAACCGTCATTCGTCGTTCAGTCGTCGGCCAGGATGGATGTTCCGCGTCGGAGGTCTTCAGGATGCTGCCGCTCCGCTCCGGATGGATGACGATAGAAGATGCCTCTTGGATGAAGACTTCAATCGGATGGAAGACCTCTTCTGCCCCGCTTGGATGAAGACTTCTACCGGATGGAGGACCTCTTCTTGCTCCGCTTGGATGAAGAATTTGGCTCGGCTGGGTGAAGACGACTCAAGGTAGGGAGATCTTCAGGGGCTTAGTGTTAGGTTTATTTAAGGGGGGTTTGGGTTAGATTAGGGGTATGTGGGTGGTGGGTTGTAATGTTGGGGGGGGTATTGTATGGTTTTTTTTACAGGCAAAAGAGCTGAAATTATATTTAATTTAGGGGGGTGTTAGTGTTAGGGTTAGACTTAGCTTTAGGGGTTAATACATTTATTAGAATAGCGGTGAGCTCCAGTCGGCAGATTAGGGGTTAATAATTGAAGTTAGGTGTTGGTGATGTTAGGGAGGGCAGATTAGGGGTTAATACTATTTATTATAGGGTTAGTGAGGCAGATTAGGGGTTAATAACTTTATAATAATAGCGGTGCGGTCCGCTCGGCAGATTAGGGGTTAATAAGTGTAGGCGACGTTGTGGGGGGCAGATTAGGGGTTAATAAATATAATATAGGGGTCGGCGGTGTTAGGGGCAGCAGATTAGGGGTACATAGGGATAATGTAAGTAGCGACGGTTTACGGAGCGGCAGATTAGGGATTAATAATAATATGCAGGGGTCAGCGATAGCGGGGGCGGCAGAATAGGGGTTAATAAGTGTAAGGTTAGGGGTGTTTAGACTCGGGGTACATGTTAGAGTGTTAGGTGCAGACGTAGGAAGTGTTTCCCCATAGGAAACAATGGGGCTGCGTTAGGAGCTGAACGCGGCTTTTTTGCAGGTGTTAGTTTTTTTTTCAGCTCAAACAGCCCCATTGTTTCCTATGGGGGAATCGTGCACGAGCACGTTTTTGAGGCTGGCCGCGTCCGTAAGCAACTCTGGTATCGAGAGTTGCAGTGGCGTTAAATATGCTGTACGCTCCTTTTTTGGAGCCTAACGCAGCCATTCTGTGGACTCTCAATACCAGAGTTATTTTAAAGGTGCGGCCAGAAAAAAGCCAGCGTTAGATACGCGGGTCGTTACCGACAAAACTCTAAATCTAGCCATATATATTTCAAACACACAATGTATGGTTCTTACATTTAACATCAGTTACTCTTCTTAAACCATAAAAAATTAAGATGTTATAATTATATTGTTTAATAATTTTAACCCATTAAAGGGACAAAAAACGATTGCTAAAACTTTATCATAATAAATCAATTATTTAGAATTAATATTATTATAATTTCATACTATTTTTAAAATTCACCTTTTTAATTTCTTATCTGCCGCTGTCCTCTTTTTGTTGTGCCTATCCTGGAGTGCGCGGCAATGCTAAACTGGTAGCATAAGCCAACTCCTCTTAGTTGACTGCACATTCATAGTGGCTCTTTACCTTCTGTTTATTCAGTATATATATATGAAATTGCTCATAATTATCCAAGTGGTTAATCTCACTTGAGAAGCAAAATTAAACAAATGATTTGCTATGCCATTCGCCGTGTTTGGAACTAAGCGTTGCACTTCTGCACATGTGCGTCATCTCATTCATTGGGCTCTATTTATCAAGCAGCGGTTGCTGCTTTGGAGACCCATTATTTCAGGATCACCTGAAATGAAAATTAAGAAGCAGTGGTCGTAAGATCACTGCTCCTTAAAGGGATAGAAAACTCAATTTTTTTATTTCATGATTCAAATGGCACAGGCAATTTTAGTCAACTTTCTAATTTACTCCTATTACCAATTCTTCTTCATTCTCTTGGTATCTTTATTTGAAAAAGCAGAAAGGTAAGATTTGGAGCCAGCCCATTTTTGGTTCAGCACCTGGGTACCGCTTGCTGATTGATGACTAAATGTAGCTACCAATCAGCAAGCGCTACCCAGGGAGAATAAAAAATGGGCCGTCTATAAAGCTTACATTTCTGCTTTTTCAAATAAAGATACCAAGAGAATGAAGAAGAATTGATAACACGAGTAAATTAGAACGTTTCTTAAAATTGCATGCTCTATCTGAATCATGAAAGAAAAAATTTGGGTTTCATATTGCTTTATGTTGAAATATTTTTATTAAGGTTTTTAGTGAATAGGTTTATATATAGATAACAATGGTTACAATATTGTGCATATTTTCTCTATTACATCATTTTCTATGCAATAGTGGAAACAAATACATCCAAAATCTGTGCTTTCAAAAAACTTATAGAACTTCTAGTCATTACGATGCATACGCTTTACTATCACAATTTTTTTTATCTCATTCGAGTTGTCATCATTTGCAAGTATTCAGTCTCAGTATATCAATAATATTACACTGAGAGAGAAAAAAAATAGAAACGAGAAGAAAGTAAGAAGGGGAAAAGAAGAGGAAGATGAAGAGTATAGAATAGAGGGGCGTGGTGTGGTCACCCATGATTCCCTGTAGAAAAATAATATGCTCAAGTCAATGAGGTTATTGATAAACTGCGTCTATTTTGAAGTCTCTCTGAATCTTCCCAAGTTATCCACTCTTGGATAGTTGAGGCAATGTTGGCCATTTAGTGGTATTATTTAATTTTGTTCAGTACTGTTTGGAAGTGTGGAATCGTGGACTTCCAATGTTTTGCAATGAGAGTTTTAACCGCTGTGCAAATTATCCCTGTCAGTTTCATTGACGACTTAGTCAAACCTACAATTGGAAAATTTAGTAGAGCTTGTTCTTTGTTTTTGGACAAGTCTACCACATGTGGGTATAGGTTCCTTCTTCAGGGCTACCCCTATAGCAACAGAAGAATCGTCTTGTTCCATCTGCTTTTGTAGAATGTTTGAATCTGCTTGGGTGTAGGTACCACCTATATGCTACTTTAATGTAGCTCTCTTTTAAGTTTTCACTAATAGAGCAAGATAAACCTCCATTTAGGATATCCACCCAGTCTTTATTTTCTTTTGAAAATTGTCCTTCCTCCTCCCATTAATTTGCTGGAGGGAGTCTCAGTATTTAATACATTATATAGTTTCATATCCCTTTAACCTGTCCCCAACCTAAAAGATGACAGATTGAAATCATCCCGATCCGTCCTTTGAGGAGTACTGTGTGTTTGTGCATGTGTAGGATGCTGTCTTAAGGAGGTAAGGGCTCCTTTGGAGCCACTGCATCCCCCATCAAATAAATACATTAGGTTGGTGATTGCCATTTTTATGGTGATCACCTACTAATGACAGGTCAAAAAGACCCCACATTGGAGAGAGTCCCTCTAGCACAAACAGGGGAGCCCCCTCCTTTTAGGGAAATCAGCAGTTTCAGGTAGTCACATGCATTTCTCCGTTACTTTAGTGCAACAGGACCTGAGAGGTTTAAAATCCCATACCTCACTCCCCAATTCCCATATAAGGGGCAAGAGACCAGATGAAAGAAAGAAGGAGAGATAGTAAATAGGGAACTGGGAAGAGGAAAGAAAGGAAGATGGGACAGAGAAAGACATAGGGGCCGAATTATCAAGCTCTGAAAGCCCCTTGTTTAGGTTTACCGGAAACAGAAGTTATAAAGAAGCGGTCTAAAGACCGCTGCTCCATAACTTGTCCGCCTGCTCTGTGGCGGCGAGCAGAAATCAACCTGATCGACGATGATCCGGTTGATTGACACCCCCTGCTAGCGGCCTATTGGCTGCGAATCTGCAGGGGGCAGTAATGCTCCAGCAATTCACAAGAACTGCTGGTGCAATGATGGCATTTATCGATGTGCAGCGGACATGATACTCTACATCGTATCATGTCCGCTCGCACTTTGATAAATATGCCCCATATTCTTAAGTTTCTTATTTATAAATATAATTTCTCTGGATCAGATATTACTATAACTGTCATAAAGATGTTACATTGGATATGATTTGAAATATGATATTGTTTTAATTACTGTGGAGGAGAAGGGTATCAGTGTATGCCATAATTATATCAAATATGTCAACTCCATTCCTAAAATTCCATTATCGGGCCAGATTGAAATTATTTTCTTGTTTGAGCATCAGTGAGTCACTAACAATAACTGAGTTAATAATCAGCCAAAATACATTAAAATACATTTAAGGGATGTGGTAATCAAAATTAAAGTGACACGAAACTCAAAAAATGTTCTTTCATGATTCAGATAGAGAATGCAATTTTAAACCACTTTTCAATTTACTTCTATCATCTAATTTGCTTTGTTCTCTTTGTATCCTTTATTGAAAAGAATACCTAGGTAGGATCAGGAGCTGGGAGCTAGCTGCATATATATACCTGATATATATGATGATATATATACCTCTTATCATTGGCTTGTGCTTAGCTAGCTAAATAGTGCATTGCTACTCCAACAAAAAAGGATACCAAGAGAATGAAGCAAATTTGATAATAGAAAAAAATTAGAAAGTTGGTTAAACTTGTATACTCTATCTGAATCAAGAAAGAAAAAAATGTTGTGTTTCATATCCCTTTAAACATTCATGATTTAGATAGAGTGTACAAGTGTGAAAAAGAAATCCAATTTATCAAATTAACTTATTTCTCTTGATATCCTTTGTTGAAATGTATTTGTTTTCCATGAGAGCATACTATTGTAGGATCAGGCAAGTGCATGTGAATTGTTTGTAACATTGTTATAACTATTGTAGTCAAGAGACAGGCACACTCCTGAGCCTACCTCAGGATGCTCTTTTTGAAAGGAACTAAGTTTCCACAAAGGATACCAAGAAGAATTCTGTGTCTAAAGCTGTTTTTTTTTGTCAGAGAGACATTTTTTTCTTTTGCAATTTAAACACAGAATACAATTTTTAAAAGTTTTCAATTTACTTCTATTATTAAATAAGCTTTGATATATTTGTATTCTTTGTTGAAGAGCATACCTAGATAGGTAGCGGGCACGTGTCTGGAGGACGGCATGGCGGCAAACACTGTTGCCATCTAGTGTAATTGCAAATGTATATCATATAGAGCTCCAGACATGTGTGTGTGCCCCTGAGCCTACCTACCTGCTTTTCAACAAAGGATACCAAGAGAACATATTAAAGTGACATAAAGCAAACACTTTTTCTTCCATTATTCAGACAGAGCTTACAATTTTAGTTTACTTCTATTATTACATTTGATTTGTACTCATGTTATTCTTTGTTGATGAGATATCTAGATAGGCAGTGGGCACATTTCTGGTGCAGTACATGACAGAAAACTGTGCTGCCAGTGCCACCTACTGTTATTGCAAATGTATAACATAGTTATAAACTGCTGCAATATATTCCTATAGTCATAATCATGCTCTTACACCTTCCTACCTTCTTTTTAACAAAGGATATCAAATGAATGAAGTCAATTTTATAATAGAAGTAAATTGGAAAGTGATTTTTTTAATTTTATACTCTGTCTGAATCAGAAAGAAAATGTTCAGACTTTATGTCCCTTTAAATTTGAAAAGTTTGTTAAAAATGTGCTTTGTCTGAATCATGAAAGATTTTTTTTTTGTTTCATATTGATTTAAATTACTTAAAGGGACAGTCTACAATAGAATTGTTATTGTTTTAAAAGCTAAATAATCCCTTACCCATTCCCCCGTTTTTCATAACCAACACATTTATAATAATATACTTTTTACCTCTGTGATTACCTTGTATCTAAGCATCTTCTGACAGCCCCCTGATCACATGACTTTTATTTATTATCTATTGACTGGCATTTAGTATTTGTGTTGTGCTAACTCTTAAATAACTTCCTGGGTGTGAGCACAATGTTATCTATATGGCCCACCATGAACTAGCAGTCTCGTGTTGTGAAAAGCAATTAAAAAAGCATGTGATAAGAGGCTGTCTTAAAGGGCTTAGAAATTAGCATATGAGCCTACCTAGGTTTAGTTTCAACTAAGAATACCAAGAGAACAAAGCAAATTTGATGATAAAAGTAAATTGGAAAGTTGATTAAAATTACATGTCCTATCTGAATAATGAAAGTTTAATTTATACTAGACTGTCCCATTAATTTCCATATATATTTGAATGAAATGTTTAGTTTAATTTAATCATACTATATAGAAATTTATATCTAGTAGTATGTAGTTTCTAATCTGATGAGTTAAAATGTGTTTAAACCCAACATTTGGTAAATCATAATGCATTTAAAATGATTTTCTCTATTTCTGATTTTCATTTTTTTTTATGAATGGCATCTATTATTTTTCAATGCATAGAATATGTTTTAAAGTGGTTTTTTTTAAATGTATTTACTACTAATACTATTAATTCTAGTTACCTTTATTCATAAGCTGTGCATGACTTTGCCAAAATGCTGTTCCTACAATAATCCACATATGTAGTGCAGGATTACGAGTGAAGCGCTAATTTTTTTTTACCATGCGTGTAAATGTGCGCACGTATTACAGGTTGAAAGTAAAAAGATCATGTCTTTATGGTCGCATTCTTGCTCTCAAAAGGGCTCTTTGCGTAATTGTGATCGCATAATCGCATTTCCCCAAAGAATATAATTGGACTCTATGCATATATATTTATGTGTTTATATTTGTATATATGTTTTGAAATACATATATACACATATAAATATATATGTATACAATAATATACATATATATTTATACACATACAAATATAAATAAATGTGTTTAAATGGATCCCTATGTAAAAGCACTTTCAACCAGTTTCTTTTCTAACACCTGACATCTCGTAACTTTGAACCATTTTAATTTTTTTGCACAATACTTTTTATGAAAAAAATATATCAGTGTTATTATGAATGTTACTGTACAATGTATTTTCCTCTGTTTTGTGACACTTTTTTCACTTTACCAGAGGTCTGAGGTGTTTACTTGTGAGTAAAATCCGATTGCGCTTTTGCTGTCTTTTAATATCAGTTATTTAACGTGTGCCCAAAAAGGAGCATTTTTGTCCAACGCGAGCGCATGGAGCGTTGCGCTCTACTCGTAATCTAGTCCTTAGTGAGAAAATTATTGTAAATTATGTTTAATTTGTTCATTAATTGCACAGGAACTGTGTTAGTCCACCTTAAGGGGACGAATCTGAGAAACTGAATGAGAGCGAGGAGGGATTAACACAGAATGCTGGTTCATGAGACAGAGGGATACAAGGACTACTTGGGATACAGAATCTTATACTACACTTAACCCATCACTTCCAGCACACACTCTTGCACACCCAGTACTGTGACTGGCTAAACACACTTGCACAGTGATTTAAGAACACACTGCTGCCCTTTCCGACATACAACATGCTGATGTCACTGCCTGACACACACTAATCTGTTTTTACGTGGACACAGCGCTCAGCTCACTTACTTACTTGCTCTAACATACACGTACAGCTTTACATAAGTATAAACACTTCTACTCTAGAAATACTTGATTACATCACTGTACATACTTTAGGAGTTCCTAAATTAAACATTCAAGCTGATTAATGATTATAGTGTTTTTAGCCAGTGAATACAAGAAGCACTGACTTTCAAAATCACAAAAATTCTGGAACCAAATTCTTAATAATTTAATAAGTTAAAGACTGGTTTTAATCAGTCACATGACTTAGCCACATTCAGTAACGTCTGGGCACATTCACCAACCTAATGAGCAAAAGCTGACACAATGCCTAAACACAATCCAACTCTTTAGAACAAAATTAGTGGATAAAGAGAATCCACAAGAAAGAATGCAAAATGTAGCACTCTGTGCCCAGACTCAAGAGGCAGAGAAGTACAAGGTTAATAATTAAAATATAACTTTTAATAAAGAATTGATAAAATACAAACAGATACACACAAAAACAGTTAAAAAACCTAGTGAGATATCATCTGGTAAATACGTAAGTGTGGTACTAGGATTGCCTAGAATTGATAAGTATCTGACACAATAGTGTAAATAGGTAATAGAGCCTACGTTCCTCAAGTTTGGAGTGGGGTATAAAATATATATATATATATAATATAATATATATATGACTAGTGCCACGTGTGTAAATGACACCACAAATATTCACACTGGTATATGCGGCCCCTTTATTAGTATAGAATAGCTGGTATAGCAAGTGTAGAGGGACAAAAATAGGTGAAAAAATATCATATAGTTCACACTAGTGGAAATAATTGGGCAGTGAAGTAACTGATGATTGATTGTGAGTAAATTCACTGTTACTTGTAAAATCTCCAGTTGAGAGCAATACCACAAGGGATTGTGTCATTTATCAGCATATGACACAAGAAGAGCTCACAGATTGCCCCACGTGTGGCCACACAGTAAAGAGATAACTATGTTGATGTGTAGGTAATACCAGTGTTATAGTGTATAATGTTTGTACATATAGGTAGACGTTATCACAAAACTACTATATATACTGGATTCCGTGGTTTGGTAGTTCAACTAGGAATATTCAATGGTTGCCACAATATTACATATACGTGATCCAACTATAAATCACGTAAAATAAATTAAATCATTAGACTTGCCTAACACTGGTATTATACCGTAACTAATGGGGACCAATAGAGATATCTAAACTAGTTGCAAGTTAAACTATAGCCTATCAGCAACATAGTTGCAAATAAGACTAGATGTTACTTTTAATCAGTATTACACTGCGTACAGAACTATTACAGTAATATAGTGGTCTTTTGTTTGTTATTGTGAAACGCTAAATCTAGCGATATCACGTTTGCTATGAGAATAAAGATGTGTATTCACATACACCTGATTTACACCTGAATCGTGCCAAGATAAGACTGTTGTCGTTAATCATATCTATCTGGTGTATTAATCACATGCCCTTCTCTAGCTTTGAAAATAGCTAGCGTTATTTTACAATCATGTGTTCAAGCATTACATATTTCACTACATATTTACCATACTATGCAGTGAATTGCTGACTACTTTGAATACATCCTAGCAATACAGATCGGTCAATCACTTAGATCTACTCACATTGACTATGCTATTTCAGCCTAGAAATATACATAATTTAATTTATTTTATGTGATTTATTATTGGATTACGTATAGGTAATATTGTGGCAAACACTGAATATTCCTAGTTGAACTACCAAACCACGGAATCCAGTATATATAGTAGTTTTGTGATAACGTTGATCAACATTGATCTGATGAAACGGCCAGGAGCTAACGGCCGAGAAACGCGTTATCAGCTCCATTAAACCTGTTTTTAACCATTTAGTCTGGACTGTGTTACAATCTGTGCCAGCTCTTTAACCCTAGAGACTTTGCAGACACGCTTTTTATCAGCCTATACCGGTCATCTCGTATAAAGGATCCGAGCCCTATTGGGACAAAGAGGTTTCTCGTGGAGCACGGCTCCTAATATCACCAGGGTCCTGCCGGTGGATACTTTGACAGCGAGACGCTTACGGAACTGCACTATACTGTCCTTGCCAGCGTACTGACTGCTATAAATGTCAGCCTGCCTGCCTGCACTTTTTTAACGAAAAGTGCCACTTTACTTGTGAGTACCTTTCTACCGGAGAACACTATACCCTCTAACTGTACAGAGATATTTGCACTATGAGGCACTCTCTTTCTTCTTTCACTTTATATATATATTATATTATATATATATATATATATATTTTATATACCATATACCATATTTTTTTATACCCCACTCCAAACTTGAGGAACATAGGCTCTATTACCTATTTACACTATTGTGTGGTTCTTCAGATACTTATCAATTCTAGCCATTAATTATAGTACCTAGTACCACACTGTCACTTTAACTGATTTTGTGTGTATCTGTTTGTATTTTATCAATTCTTTAGTTATATTTTAATTATTAACCTTGTACTTCTCTGCCTCTTGAGTCTGGGCACAGAGTGCTACATTTGCATTCTTTTGTGTGGATTCTCTTTATCCACTTATTTTATTCTAATTAATTCTAATGCAAAGCACCACCCCACACAACCCCTTATGTTGTTGATTCACAGTATATAGTAACATACATTTGTGTTACTGACTGTTATATAGAACCAAGTATCAGTGGGGATTGTCTATTATAGTGCCATTGTTTCAACTAGTGAGATATCATGATACCAAGGGAATGAAACAAATTAGATAATAGAAGTAGCTTAGGCCTAGATTTAGAGTTCGGCGGTAAAAGGGCTGTTAACGCCACGCGTGTTTTATGTCTAACGCACGGCATTGTTTGACTCCGGTATTTAGAGTTAAAATAAGACCATCTAACGATGCTCCTAACGCGTGTATGTCACACGCGTAATACTGGCCGCGTAAGACAGTCTCCCATAGAGATCAATGGGAAAGCAAAAAAATATCTTTTTTCACCTAACACTCGATCTCGCGAGAATACGCACAGCTCAGTCATATGACGCATACCACATCATGCACAACAATAACACGCCGCAAATGTCACAACAACAATCAATCAACAAATCACACAAGCATTACACATTCACAAGCGGGGGATGTTTTAATAACATTTTTATACGGGGAATACGCATATACTTTAAGATGCGGAAAATCGCAAAATAACAACAAGGATTAAAAATGATATACATACACTAGAAAAAAGATCGTATTCAATATCACTATATATTAGGACAAACATACATATACAACACTTCACTAATAACACACCATCGCAAATTCACATTTAAAATGAATACTATTGGACAATGTTAGAGAAAACGACCACTATGACATCATCGCATTCTGCACATTCCACAAATACCAACTCAAAATGAGCATGCGCAAATTCACACACCTAATACACATTGCAATAATATTAATTGCTAATAAAGCACACCTGAACACTATTTACAACGCAAATAGGTACATCATTAAACATTTACACAGGGTATATAAGCACCACACAAGCATGGCTTCTTTGACTGTGTTGCTGTTGGGTCTTTGGAGATTGGAGGTTTAAGAATAGAGAGTTTGCGAATTTTTGAGAGTTAGTGTTAGCGTGAGAGAGTCAGTTGGTAGTGTTAGCGTGAGAGAGTGAGTGAGTTAGTGGTAGTTAGTGGGAGTGGGAGAGAGTCTGTTAGTGGGAGCGTGAGTGAGTTAGTGGGAGTTATTAGTGAGAGTTGTTAGTGTGAGCGTCAGTTAGTGGTAGTTAGTGAGCGTTAGTGGGAGTGTTTGTTAGTGAGAATTAGAAGTAGTGTGAGTTAGCGAGCGAGTGATTTTTCTGTACACTTAACACATTTACACGCAAACACATTCAATACATACATACACTTATCAATAACACTACATACACTCCATACCCCCTACCCCCTCATACTACACTCCATACCCCATTCCTTGTAGTCCCATTCCCTTTCATCCCATTTACTCTTATCCCATACCCCATACCCATCCCATACCCATCCCCTAGTTACATTTAGTTTACATATCCTCCTTTTAGTCTTATTCTTTTCGTTTATTTAAAGACTCCTTACCCTCTTTGTTTTTTACATCCCTCTCACACTTTAAGCACCTTTTTTGTCTTTTTAGTTCTTTATTTTGACCCCCTTTAATTTCATCACACTCACTTTTTGTTTGATTATTTGGGGTTTAGTTTAGGGAAGAGATGGAGGCCAGGCAGGGGACAGGTAGAGGGGGGAGTAGAGGGAGGGGGAGAGGAACAGGGCAGGAAGGGGGGCAGGAAGCGGGGGTGGAAGCGGTGGGTGGACCCAGCCACTTGGTTCAAGATGACCAAGTGGCTGGGCCCAGTGGCGGTCAGAGTAGGGCTTCACAGTCCGGGAAACAGAGGGCATCATCACAGGGGAAGGCCAAGGCGACCAGGGAGGCGAGGTTTTCGATGGAGGAGAAGGAGGCCCTCGTAGAGGCCTATATGGCCAGGCATAGGATGCTGCAGCACCAAAAGACCACCCCGACTGACAGGAGGAGGCTCTGGAACGAGATTAGGAATGCAGTCAATGCAGTGGGTGGCCGGAACCGCGATATGGATTCTATCAAACATCGGTACCGGGACTGTAAACTTGAACTGAAAAAAAAGTTAAGCCTGGAGGCCCGACATGCCGCAGGGACCGGTGGCGGCCCTGCCATTGAAATGGACTACTGCCGATGGGAGGAAATGTTGCGTCCCAGCATCTCCGAGGTGGAAGTAGTCGGTATCGGAGGAATCGATACCGGGAACCTGCCACTCTCATCTGACGGTAAGCTTATTGAACAATAATTTCACATACAAATGTATTTCAAGGGACACTATACGCAAACATTTACTTTCATGATTGAGGTAGCGAATACAATTTGTCAAAACATTCAAATGTACTTATATTACCTCATTTGATTCATTCTTGAGATATATTTTAATGAAGAAATAGCCATGCACACGGTGAAACAATCACAGGAGGCAGCTATATTCAGCTAACAATCAGCATCTTATAAGCATATTTAGATATGCTTTTCAGCAAAGAATATCCAGAGAATGAAGCGAATTAGATAAGAAAAGTACATTCGAAAGTTGATACAAAATGTATGCTTCTAAATCATGAAAGATAAAACATTGGGTTTCATGTGTTAAGTATCCGATTAATGCTATAACGTTGTTTACACGCATTCAATTACTTTGCGGTTACATCAGTATCTAGGCTATAGGTTAGGTGTGCATTTAAACAGACTGAAAACAAACGCAAAAACATTCACATTGACCAGATATCACAAACACGGTTTATGAAAAAGATGAAATCGTATTGATTGTTTGTTAGATTTCAAAGTGGATTAATGATTCTGCATTTGTAATTGTATCGTAAGCTAAGTCATTTAAACCTTTATTTGCAAATATGCTAATATATACTTTTTTTTTTTTCTTTTTTTTTTTTATATACAGAGTCTGGGGACGAGGCAGCACAGCCTCCTGCATCTCCCCGGGATGAGAGTGGTGGTGAGGAATTTCCACTTCGGAGGGAAGAGGCCCCCCGTGACGAACAGCGCACGGGAGATGATCAAGAGGCCCCGGAAGCACAGGAGGAACCCGCGGAACCCGAGGTCCCTCAAAGACCCGCACTCCGCCGTGCACGGGCACCCCGCCGTGCACGGGTTCAACATGCACAACAAGAGGAGATAGCGGAGGTGCGGGTTCTACTGGAGTACATAGACCAGATGCGTACCTCCCGGATAGAAAATATAGAAGGACGACACAGAATACTTGATGGCCAAAATCAGATTATTCAAGGCCAAAATGAAATCATAAACATACTGAATAGAATAGAAGAAGGCCAAACAAGAATATTTAATCTTCATCAACAAATGTTCACATTTTTCCGGGAGGCGCATGCTGGTCTACCTCCTGTTGCTGTGCCTCTTGTTGCTGGGCCTCTTGCTGCTGGGCCATCTCCTCCTGCCGGCCCATCTCATCCTCCTCAGCCATCTACTCCTCCTACTCAGCCATCTACTCCTCCTCCTCCTCAGCCATCTACTCATCCTCCTCCTCAGCCATCTTCTCCTCCTCATCCATCTTCTCCTCCCCAGCCATCTACTCCTCACCTTGGTCGTCCCAGTACTCTTCCTTCCACTCCTCCCACAACAGCTCCAAGGAGGACTCTTCGGAGTCGGCAGTTGCCTCTCCCAGAGCCTCAGCCCCGTGGGAAGAGGGGAAGGAAGAGGAAGTAAGTATTTTTTTCATCTTCACTGCTTTTTTTAATTTAATGTGTAATGGATAGGTATGTGATGATGTGGTTTTCATACACTTGTGGACCACACTCTGTATATAATCGACTTCTATGGGGCCGGGTCCATGGAGGCAGATTGTTTGCAGAGTGTGGGTTATAAGTGTGTGAAAACCACATCATCACATACCTATCCTTGTTCATGATATTGATTGGTTTCTGTGATGTGATGTCCAAACTGTTTCCCCAATCGCTAACTCAATTACCATAACAATTTTCCATGATGGCATATTACTGTTTGAATGCCAATAACACAGCTTAAAGGGACAGTCAGAAAATTATTGATTACAAAGAAAACACTGTATTACGCATTATAAAGTTTGAAACAACAAAACATGGAGAAATACATGTGTGACTTATGTGCTTACCCTTGTATCTATGACTATGAAAAATGACCACTTATTTGTTGTTCTGACATAACAACATTTTAGATATCAATGATCAATACATGGTCAATAATATGCTGTATGAGCCCAAGGTTTTACATATACAAATGCTATCAAAATGCCCTCTAGTGCTCAAATTGTATAATGATTACAAGCACTCTTCAAGATGGAAGAAATGAGCACACCAACCTCATAAGTTTAGATAGCAAATTTAAATAAACCCAGACAAATGTTCAATTGTTGAGAAACATTTGATATCCTTGATATTACAGAATTGACTTTTAGAATAATGACAAACATTATATATTTTCTAAACTGACCCTTTAACAACATTACATATGCTAACACATATTTTAAACTTGTTGGTATATCTACATGTACTTTGTCAAATTAAAAAAAATTGAAATCACATTTATATTGACGTGTTAAATAAAGTCTATTTTCTTTAAGAGACATTATTGTGTTAATATTTTATTGTAAAGACATTTTTATTTAACAATGAATATGGTTTAAAGTCCTTTTAGGAGGGGGGGGGGAGAAAATATGCTAACAATAATATATTTGAAGATTAAACTATGTGGATCTCATACATGATACAAAAAACAACATTTGCATTCAAGGGACAGTATCCTATATTTTTAACATAACTGTATGTAATAGACACTACTACAAACAACAAGATTAACATATACTGATATCAATCTTAAAAAGCTTCAAACAATTGAAAATAAAATAGGGTTAGCTATATTGAAAATATAGACGAAACCCCCATTACAACCGTAAAACAACACAATACACCATCATTAACATATGAAAAGACCCTTTACACAAACTGGAGAAAGCTGGAGAATGTACTCACATGAAACTCAGAGGCTTTGCGAGGAGTAAGAAAATTACTTACATTTTCTTAGAACAGAAGAAAAAATAAACGTATTGGTTAAACAATGGACTATCTAACTAGAGACAAAATCCAAGCTTTTGATTTATAATGTGAGTGTCTAATGAACCTTTAATAAAATATACAACGAAATTACATTTAGAAGAAGTCGGCATCATATATTTAGCATATGATAAAGATAAATGCATATTGATTAATTTATTCAAACACAATAGCGCTTATTTATTAATTAGATATATTCAACATTAAACACAACATTAATTTTTTAAGAAAAAGGAACATATTGTTGACAAACATATTAAACATGGACTGTAGAGATTTGCACTTGCCTAGAAATATCCTATGCATGAAAACATTTTTCTTTAGTTCGTTGATTCAACCAGACATACAGCAAAAGAGAATGTGGTGGTCTTTATCAGCTACGGGTCAACAATGTAACATGATGCAAATAATACATATTCGCAAGCTTTTTAAAATTGGATGCAGTCACAAACGTTTTTAACGTGCACAAATATTGCGGGACTACGTAATCCAATCAGACGTTTTTTTAACTTTACATGTGCCGTCTTAACATCGCTCTTCCTTGATCACGTAAGAACGCCATCCAATGAAAGGCACATTATTGATCACGTAAGAACGCCCAAAATAAAAGGCGCATCCTTGATCGCGTCAAAACGCAATCCAATAAAAGGCATATTCCTGATCACGTAAGAACGTCAGTCAATACAAGGAATCATTGGACAGCCTGGCAGGTGACGTCTTAAGCAACATGGCGCATCCGAGATCGCTGAAAAACCGCTGACAATACAAGGACTCAGTGACAGCTTGGCATATCACTAAGAAACGTATTTATATTTTAGGAACTAGTATGTGTGTAGATTGCTATCTAGGAATGACAACAAATCCTGATTCATCTTTTCGGACTTGACTGTACCTTGAACTATAGCTATGGTGTATATCTTTAACATTTAAAAGATACACATGAGAAATACATATGCCATTGATGTTTTAAGATATGTTTGGATTGTTGTTGAATAACAATAGTTATACATGTATTGATTAAACGTGTCATTTATTCAGGTTTAATTATTGTCAGCCTACCTATAGCCATATATGGGAGGAGATGTATTTTGTTAACATATTAGTTAACTAATATTCATCATCTAAATTATTTGCATTACACACAGAGATTTATTTGGTTACACCTTTACACTAATATAGATTTGAAAATGAAATACAGGTGCTGTCAACATTACAATAAGATTGTTTATTAATAAAATTATATGTCTTTGTTCTTGTAAAAAGGACAAAAACGCTTTACAAATGGAAAAACATTCATTAACAATTGTGATCAACATCACTTAAAGGGACATTATTTTGTTTTTAAAAAGAGCATACACATAGTCAATACTATTTCAATAAAATGAAGACTTTACAGGGATTATATCATTTTATCAATACTCAGATCATTTGGTAAAGGTGCATCAATTCATGCAGACTTTCTAAATACACACATGGATCTGAACATTTAAATATACATATATACACAAATACCAATCTATATATACATATATAAAGAAATTACTCTGCTAATCATAATCAGGCAATGATAGAGCTAAGAGAAAATAATATAAAGACAAATAATAAGATTACATTGGAGATGTTAATCTTAAAGTCATTTACTATTGTCTTACATATATGATTTCAGTATAACAAATATATTTGGTAGGTCCCTTTAAGGATCAACAACATAAACTAGAGCTTTCAAAAAATAACAAGAAGAATGAGGACAATTATTTGTGAAATAAAATGTATTTTATTAGTATGTAAGAAAACATACACAACGTTTATAAATAATCTTGTAAAAATAAGGAATCTATGAGCCATATGACAAGGTAACACAGTGCATCACAGTCCATGAAGAGAGTTGCCAAGGGCCAGCATAGACCCATTGGAGACACATGACAAGGTAACACAGTGCATCACAGTCCATGAAGAGAGTTGCCAAGGGCCAGCATAGCCCCATTGGAGACACATGACAAGGTAACACAGTGCATCACAGTCCATGAAGAGAGTTGCCAAGGGCCAGCATAGCCCCATTGGAGACACATGGCAAGGTAACACAGTGCATCACAGTCCATGAAGAGAGTTGCCAAGGGCCAGCATAGCCCCATTGGAGACACATGACAAGGTAACACAGTGCATCACAGTCCATGAAGAGAGTTGCCAAGGGCCAGCATAGCCCCATTGGAGACACATGGCAAGGTAACACAGTGCATCACAGTCCATGAAGAGAGTTGCCAAGGGCCAGCATAGCCCCATTGGAGACACATGACAAGGTAACACAGTGCATCACAGTCCATGAAGAGAGTTGCCAAGGGCCAGCATAGCCCCATTGGAGACACATGGCAAGGTAACACAGTGCATCACAGTCCATGAAGAGAGTTGCCAAGGGCCAGCATAGCCCCATTGGAGACATATGACAAGGTAAAAGAGTGCAACAGGCACAACAATAAACAGAAAAAAAGGCCAAATGGCAACACTAACAATAAAAATTCAACATGTGGACGGAGGATTCTTATCTGCCACCATGGAGCATATCCAGATCCTCCACTTACTGGTCATCCTCTTCATTGTCCTGTGCATGTCCAGCTCCAGATTCAGGCCTTGAACGTAATTGCATAATTTCACGCAGAGTCAAGTCCTGAGCCCGGAGCTGGGCCTGCATGGTGTCGTTCATCCCTCTCAGGACAGCTGCGTTCCTCAACACGGCCTGCTCTACTCTTGCTATCCCTTCTAGCATGAGCCATGCTGAGTCACAGCCTAAAATAAAATAAAATTAAAGATTAAGGATAATTACACAACAGACTAAAAATTTTAATACATACATTGTCATCATAAAGACAAATAATTATTTACATTAATTAGTTTACATTTATTCTTTACACATGAATTAGGTTATTCAGACAGACAGAAATCATTAAAGGGACATGTTACTCAAACATGTTGTCCCCTTTAATTGGTTTTAGATGATCCACTTATACAGCTTGAGTGTATCA
Source organism: Bombina bombina (assembly GCF_027579735.1). Taxonomy (NCBI): domain Eukaryota; kingdom Metazoa; phylum Chordata; class Amphibia; order Anura; family Bombinatoridae; genus Bombina; species Bombina bombina. Next base: position 84,195,266 of record NC_069507.1, on the reverse strand, counting down.
AATCTTGTTAAAGGATTTACATTGTACTTACATCAGAAATTTAAAAATTTAATTTAGACTGTGGTAGGCACACCTATCCTTAAACATTTTTGCATTGAGGACAAGCTGTGTAAACATAGCAACCAGAAGAAGAAATTACATTCCCACTGGGTTAGAGATAATGTATCCACATTTGTACATAAAATTTTGGATCCAAGTAGTGGTGATTGGTATATGTAGTGATATCCAATTAAAGGGACACTGAACCTAAATATTTAATGGACTCATTCAGATAGAGCATGACATGACAAATCTTTATAAATTACACATATTCATTATATGTTTTAATTCTCAAGCTATATTTTGAAAGCAAGAATGTTGCTTTTTATGGAAGCAAATATTTGTTTATCAACTTTGTTTGTGCATGCTGGTTGATGGATACATTCATCCAACAATAAAGAAATGATGGCCAGATTTATTTTATTGTTTAAACTAATTATAGTAATTACTTTTTTTACAAAAATATATCAAGAGAATGACGAATAATTAATAAGAGTATGAAATTATAAATTTGATTAACATTGCATGCTGGATTTGATTCACAATTTAACTTCACTGTACCTTTAAGTATCTTATAAAGTGTATTTAGAATGATACTTACAGCTGTGCCTGGGAAGGACAATCTGACACCCAGGACAATGAAGGTTGAGACAGGGGGGAGGGATGGGATTGGCTTGGGGAGGGATGTGAATGGCTTGGGGAGGGGTGAGCTGCCGCTCCGGGGTAGGCCGTACAGCTGGGGAGTGGGGAGTTTGGGTCTGGGCAGCTGTACGGGCCAGAATACGGGGAGAGCGGCGAAGGGGGGTGTATGGGCGTTTTTTGGGAGGGACAGGATATGAAATATGGGAAGGGCTGGCAGTGGTCTGGGCATGGTCATGAGTTTGGTCATGGGAAGGGCTCTGGGTCTGTGCAGGGGTGTGGCCATGGTCATGGGTGTGTGCATGGGGAGGGGTCTGTGACTGGGCAGGGGCGGAAACCAGATGACCAGAAGTGGTGGATCCATCTGAAAATGTAAAGAAAATATATTAACATCTCATACATCCTGACATCAAATCAACGCATTTCAAATTGATTATGTTTTCAATATACTTCGAAGTGTGTTTGAATTTTTAAACAATTCTGAAATGAGGATATGGTATGTATATAGGCACTCAGATGAATATCAATGACTGTCTGTACAATTTGAACCTTATTATTGTTTTTTGGCATGGAATATGCATGTGACATAATGATGGCATGAATTAGAAATATTTCAAAATAAATATACAAGCAGAATTTCATGCTGCCTGATATAGAAAGGGGGCAGTAGTGTATTTGAACAGACAAATAATATTCCTTTTTAAAGGGCAAAAGCTGTAGACTTTTAAGGTCTTCAATAAAATGATTTCCAAAAAAAAAACATGTTGGAAACATGATAGATATATTTCACATACCATCAGACTCCAAGGCAGCCTCTTCCTCCTCCGTCCCACATGTGACAGCAATCTCTGTAAAACATAACATGTTGTGTACACGTTAAGATCAGATATTATAACATATGTTACTGTTGCTCAAATACGCACATCAATGTTGCATTAAAGATATACACACACAAAGTTATGATTTACATCATTTTGATGGAGCATACAAATGACAATAGATTTGTTATTGTCAATGAATATTAATTTTAATGTATTGTTTGTATTAATGTTAAATTCATAAAAGCATAGTACATAGAACATTTAAGATTTCTCATGTGTGTATCACTTGATGACTGTTGTCAAAAAATCTAATGGAAACAAACATATGTTATACATCTTATGAATAACAAATGTGTAGACTAATAAAGTAGAAATTATTAATCGTTCAATATGAAAAATAAATTAATATATAATCAGAAGATAAATATTTTGAATTTTTATAATGTTATGCTTCATCAGAATCATGATCATAATATTGATTAGCAATACACCTTCAATTACATATAAATGAGTCAATGGACTTACCAGGAGACCGCAAAGGCGTCTCTATGTCACTGCTGGATTCCTGTGGGCTCACCACACCAACTCTCTCTATGAATGATATAGATATATATTATTAAACACATTTTGGATATCACTAAATCACATCTGTCTAGAATTTTAACATGAATCAACTTTAAAATGTGAAGAATAGAGCAGTCATTACACAAGAAAATGCTTGATTGAATCAAGGGGATTCTGTACAAATATCTGTATTGAACATATGTTTAATGTCAGACTACATTAGACATCAAAGTCATCTCAGATGCTGCTATTGCATATCTAAATATACCCAATGATCAATGTTCTTAACCCTTTAAGGACACGCCTTTCACTTTGCTCAATTGTTTTATGACGGAATAATTCCGTCATATGTCCTTAAGAAGTTACAAGAATACACACAAACCACATATTGAGTAGCATCTGTTGACAAATCTAAACAAACACATGTGTCACATCGAGCCATTTTTGCAATGTACAGTAATCTTGTTTAGGACACAACACATATTTATCACAATACAAAACAAAATTGATTATTACAAATATGTAATCATGGTGCTGTTAGAGTATGCAGATATCTATAAAGTAACTCCAACAGAGAATGTGATTTATATATCAATAGTTTTTAATAAAAAGAATGTAAAGATGAATGAATCTATTTTGTCTTAAAGGGACACTGACATGATTAATTTAAATAATTGATTTCTATGTTCAAACTGTAAAAAATGATTTAACATTGACTCCTATTATAATTAGAATGTTGCTCGATATTAATCTTAAAGGCAGATAAGGAATATTGGATTCAATAAATATTGTTTGTTGAAGGTATCCACCAATCATCAATAAAAACCCAGGTTGGTCAACCAAAATTTAGATGCACATCAACGTACTTTCTTTATTTTACAATACATTTAGCAATAGAATATGTCACATATGATGATAGTAATATATTTTTGTGTTTATTAATATTGCATACTGTATCTGAATGACAATATTAATAATTGTAGCTCAGTATCCCTTTAATGTAAAATTAAATTGATTCCACAATGTTGTTGTTAATGAATTATCTACTCCATATGTTGATGTCATGAATGGTATTGAGCATGCAATTAAAATGTAATATGTTATTTAAGGATATCCGAATAATTATTTAATTTTCATCTATTAAATAGACATTACATCTAAATATTGAACAATGTGTATTTAGTATGTAATGTTCAGTCCATGTTTCTAAGACAAATGTCAATTAAAAAGAGACATACCATACTGTGACAAGCCCTGGCTTGAGGATCCAGCAGCCACATCCATATCTGTAATATATTAAATGAGGATTGCATATCATTAATACTAATCATGCCATGTTTAAAAAATTTACATTAATAACAAATCAATTGAAAAATATTAATCCTTTGGTAGTCCCATGAGTTAATAGTTTCCTCAATTAAATTAATTAAAAATATATCCTGGACTCTTATTTTCAATCAGTTGTGTTGTTTACTGTATCTTTAAGAATATCTGCTTGTTATTACATAATCATCAATTGATGGCCATATGTTATAATTGTTTTGTATTATTGGTTTTTTATTAGCTATAATATTGAAAATAAGAATACTGTATTCTTCACTAATCTAAGAATTCCCATTTAATTTTTAACAACATGTATAAAGCAATGCCACTTTCCGCAAACCCATGTTAACGTGGATGAGAAATGCCATTTTCGCGATCATTGCGCAATGATTCCAAGCGGAATTACGCATCCGTCATTTCACCAATATGTATAAAGCAATGCCACTTTCCGCAAACCCATGTTAACGTGGATGAGAAATGCCATTTTCGCGATCATTGCGCAATGATTCCAAGCGGAATTACGCATCCGTCATTTCACCAATATGTATAAAGCAATGCCACTTTCCGCAAACCCATGTTAACGTGGATGAGAAATTACATTTCCGCTCTGTGACGCATATTCTGTAGAGCGCAAGAAACATCATTCCTATTTCATGTGTCAATAATCTAAAATCAGATATCTAAACATCATATGTAGTGTATGTTGTGAGATCTGTATAGGTTTAGTATCTGACTATATGCACATTTTCTAAAAGTCTAATAAAATATTAACATATTATATGAAGTTGGATAATTACCTGGTTCAGATTCTCTATCATCTCCTCCCAGGCCACCGGACGGAGAAGCATCTGCCCTGTCCCCCGCGTCAGGACTTTCAGATCCCGCAGCTGGGAGGGAAGAAGAGGAGGCCGAGGATGGCGAGGATCTAAATCTTTTGGGGACCCGGAGATTGAGGAGCTCGCATAAAGTCACCTCATAAGGGAGTAGGTACAGTTTCCGCGGGGCCTCTCTTTTGCCACCTCTTTTACGGGCTTGTACCCAGTCCCTTATGAGGTTTACTTTTTTCGATAAACGCAACCTCATATCTCCGAATCTCCTCATGATCTGATCCTGGGTCCTCTGGACGTCACACACCAATCTAACCGCATTGGTGATAGACTCCCAGAGGGCCTTCTTAACGTGCGCATCTGTCAACCTCCTCTTGTTCCCAAACAGCTGGGGATAAAAGTCCTTGACGGCGTGGACCAGTGCAGCGCTCTCCTCCTTGGTGAACCTGGGAACTGACATGCCTGCTGGGTTGTCTTCTCAAATATATATATATATATAAAAATATATCTAGTACGCCTGCAGGCATTAGAGAACTGACAAAGATGGCAACGTGTAATGGACTTTTATATGGTGAAGTAAACATGAGATGCACCATGGGACAAGTTATCTGTACATCTGATTGGATAAAAGTTTGAAATATTGTTAGAATGTGTGTGAGACCATCCTGACTCAAGTTGTGTTTGTGTGATGAACTCTGATTGGCCGTTCCTTAATGTTTCATATCTTAGTAACTTCCTTACACATACCTCATGGTGGTGCTGTAACTTCATTTTTCATGTATACTTATTTGTAACTCATGGGCCTGTCATGCGGATATGTGTGACGCAGATTTAATATCCGTGATACGTTAAATATTAATGATTAAATACTCTTTAAAATCTAATACTGTCACATTATTAATGTTGTCGACATTTCTCGGTTTAATAACGGTCTGTTTCTTTAATACAAATACACATTTCATATTGTATGTCTTTATTGTTCTTTAAATACATTTATTGTGAAGTATTGACATTGCTCTATTAAATGCATTTCATAATGCACATTGATTGTGTGCTATTGCGTGACATTAGACTCTAATGTTTAAAGATGCTAATCTGGTGTTTCAAGATGCGTTTCCCACGCAATATTTATTAATGTTAAAATTCAGGTTAGAATGTCAGTAACTTGGATAATCTGTTTATAAATATTAAACTACAGCTTTGTTATTCGCAAATAAACCTCGAGCTTGTATTTGTCTGAAGTGCTCATATATGTTATTGTGCAATGGCGTCTTTAGTTTTAAAGAGACATTACAAACAATTGTATCAAATGATCTGTAGAGATAGAAGATTGTTTAGACTTTAAAATGTAAATCAATTTCTCTTAGTATTTAGATATCCTCAACATAAGAAATTTAAATGCACATGGTTGAGCCAATCACATAAGGCATCTCTGTGCATCCACCAATCTTCATCTACTGAGCCGATCTCGATATGCTTTTCAAGCAAAGTATGTGAAGATATCAAGATAAGTAAATACACTCTTTAAATCTCTTAAAGGGACACTGTCCCAACAAATTTAGCATTGGTGATTGAGCATGAAATGTTAATCAACTTTATTCTTTAATCAGATTATCAAATTTTAACAGTTATCTTGTTATGTTTCTTTGCAAATCAATAATGATATTTTATATTACGGACAATTGTTTTATAAAAACATGGGTTGTCCTTGACGATTGTTGCATCAATTATTCCAAACAATCAAGTTCTGTCCAGAGTACTGAAGCAAATAAATTAGCTATTTACTGCCTTAATTTTAAAGTAATGATAGCAACATCACAATGAGCATTCATAATATGAGACAAGTTTTAAAGTTGATTCCAATAGAATACTCATTCAGAATGTATAAATCATTAATTTTTTAACTGTCTACCTTTAAGTATATTTTGAGTTCATGTCCCTTTAAATAAACATTTCACAATAATGGTTAAAATATCATAAACCTAGGCACCTTCCTTTTGCTAAATGAGTCTAACATATGAGTAAAGCAAATTAAGATTAAATTCTAGATTGTTTTACACACTGACTGAAATATATTTATTAAATGATGTCTTTTTTAGCCTTCAGTGTAGAGGGACATTAAGCTATATGTTATGTATGCATTTTGTATAATATTCTTATATTTGAACAACTTAATATGTTTTGTTATTCAATCATTATATTGTAATTATATATATTCTTGGATTAAATACATCTCTACATAGGCTATTTTGATGCTGATTGTTGTTTGCATATAGATGCCTTATATCATTGACTAAGATATGTGCATTTTTTTTTTTAGAAAACAAGTATATTTAAAGACTGAATGTAATTCTATAGTACTTTCTAAATATGTTTAAATTCTTGTATGATATTTTTTACAATCTATACAAAATATACTTTGTGATTGTCCCTTTAAGGACCCAAACATTTGGTATTTTTATTTAACATTGACAAAATAAACAAAAGGGGAATTTACATTCTATATAGATATTTGATGTCGAACCCAAGAGGTAAGATTGTAATAAATACATAATATTACTAAGTATAGTTAAATGACTCCACTAGAAAATTACATAGATTAACCTGGCATCCAATTACTAATTTTTAAAAATTATCAAGTTAAATGACCTACCATTCATAAATGTAATAATTTAAATAATTTCTATTAATTTTTTTAGATACCTAAGGAAGATACATGATCTTATACAATTATTTTTACATTCAACAACACTGTCACTTTCATGTAATTGAACCACTTCACCTTATTATATGTTAAACAAAAAATTATTTTACTACATATCCTAAATAATTGTAATATATACATTTTCAATATAAAAGCATTGAAGAATCTGACTCCCCAATTAATGTTATAAAATATATATTTATATTCTCGGAAGCATTTTATTTTCTAATATTAAAGCATTATTTTATCTTATGCATGTGCTTGTCAAATAGCCAACTACCAGTCATGGGAGTCCAAGTTTGATTTATTTACAGATTATATTGATATTTAGTAGAATCTGTTCAAAATAATGTATTTAATAATAAAATGTTTAGTATTAACATGTCAAAATATAATTAATCAAAAAAAATTAAATATTCCTGGAAGTCATCAGATGCCAATCTGAAAAGAAAAATAATAAAAATGGAACAAAGTTAATACACACGTTGTCAAATATTCATAAAATACATTTAAAATCATATGGTGTCTATGCTCTAACTTTGATCAACATTTTTTAAAGATAATCATTAAATTGATTTAAAATTCATGAAATACATACACCATTATATTGTTGATTAAAAATTCAATTTAAATATCCAAATTTCAAATTATACATAATAATGTATATCACATTTCAACAATATATGTATGCTGAACATAAATCTAATATTTCATGTCCATTCAAATACCTCTATATCAACTATAATATGTATTCCTTTTTCTGATTGTGATCCCTAAATATCTAATGATGAAATAAGTATGACTAATGTATGTAAGCTAACAATAATCAACATTCTTCATGTGATTCTTAACTAGCATGCACCAACCTGGATAATGCATGGTCTTTGAAAGTCAATTCAGGGGTAAACAGTTGATCTTCAATAGGTGTCTTATTCATCAGTTCATTAAATAGAGGACTGGGAAATACCATCTACAAAATAGAAAATCATCTAAGTGTCTCCAATAGGATGTCTCCACAGCCTTATTCTATCAAATAGTTTGCACTTACCATGTGAACATGTCTTTGTATGGTTTTCAAGGTCAGCAGAATTGAAAGATAATGCCAGACATGATCCCATTGGTATACTTCAATTTCAATCTTGGCTTTTTCCCCACTGTCAGTCTGGGCAATCTTGACTGTCAGGCTTCAAATTGTTCCCTTTCAGTCTTTAGATTAAGTCATCTCCCTAATGTAATAAATTTAATTAAAAAAAAATCATACAAGTGTGTGAATCAGTTCAGTACCCCTCTCCCACCCCCCATTTCATAATAAATATCTGTCACTAGCTTACTAAGCCTGTGTATGAACCTGTGTTATTTTCTAGCAAGTGTGAAGATGAGTCATATTGAGCATAAAAAACCTCTGTGTGACATTGAACCATAGTCATTCTAGAGTATCCCTTTCTGATTATGTACATTTTAAGTAATGTGTAAACAAAAATCTATTTATTAAAATGTATGCCATATGATGTTTTTGTGTACAAATCATGCCAGCAACAGTCCAAACATTTCTACTTACCATCTGATGTCCTCTTTAAAAACCAGGTGGCAAAGACTCGCTATAGGACCCAATGCCCAGAGCATCACCTATATTATGAAAATTAAAATTTATTCTAACATTTGATCAATACTAACATGTTTGCACAATTCTCTACTTGTCATTTCCCTAGAGTTCACATCTATTGAAAATACTACACAGTCTAACTTCTATTCTTTACCGTCTAAAGTGGCGGTTGATGACGTCTGCTCTGACATCAAGTCCCTCGTCCTGGAATTCCCCCTCTAGAACAGGATCATCCTCCTCATCTCTGAGGAGGTCTCTGTCCACCGGGACGGCCTGCAGCATCCCAGCCCGCTGTGCAATATTATGCAGGATGCTACAGGCTACAACGATCTTCGCCACCTTCTTTGGGTTGTACTGGAGTGCTCCTCCAGAACGGTCCAGGCACCTGAACGTCATCTTCAGGAGCCCGAACATCCGTTCAACCACCGCCCTGGTTCTCTTATGAGCCCTATTGTAGCGCTCCTCAGACACATCAGTCGGGCTACGCAAGGGGGTAATGAGCCAAGGCCGGCTCATATACCCAGAATCACCTATAAATTTTGAACAGAACATAATTCAAACAGAATACTTAAACTAGTATATTGTTGTATAATTTTTTTTTAGTTAAAAACCATAATCCATATTAAAACTTTTCAGAAACATACCAATAAAAAAATTTCTATATTATTTTGTATCTTCCCATTTCAGCTAAGACATGCTACATATGCGTATTGTTCTGAAAACAAACCTTGTGTAAAATGCTAAATACATGGTTACATTGCATTCTCTATCTGAACACTTAAGGTAAGACATGCTACATATCTGCATTTAAATAAAAATAGACATTAGCAGAAAGAGACAATGACAGGGTTAAATTGCATGAGATAATAGCTTCCCATTTCAGCTAAGACATGCTACATATGCGTATTGTTCTGAAAACAAACCTTGTGTAAAATGCTAAATACATGGTTACATTGCATTCTCTATCTGAACACTTAAGGTAAGACATGCTACATATCTGCATTTAAATAAAAATAGACATTAGCAGAAAGAGACAATGACAGGGTTAAATTGCATGAGATAATAGCTTCCCATTTCAGCTAAGACATGCTACATATGCGTATTGTTCTGAAAACAAACCTTGTGTAAAATGCTAAATACATGGTTACATTGCATTCTCTATCTGAACACTTAAGGTAAGACATGCTACATATCTGCATTTAAATAAAAATAGACATTAGCGTCGGTAAATAACAAATGGTTAAATTTAATCCTATAGCTGAACATGACGCTAACAGTTAAAAAATACAGGGCCAATTGTCAACATTATTAACCATGTTGAGCACAAATACTCACCAACGAGATAACCAGGGGGCATTTGTCTTTCCTCAAACTGGCTCCACAGGGACGACAGAGAGAGGATGCGGGCATCATGACAAGCCCCTCCAAAATTCGCATACACATGCATAATCCTCATCCGTGCGTCACAAACATACTGCACGTTGAGGCTATGAAAATGTTTGCGATTTCTGAAGGGCAAGTCATCAATTGGAGCACGCAGCGCAATGTGGGTACAATCTATGGCTCCCAAGACATTGGGCAATTGAGCAATATCAAAGAATTCCCGCTTCAGGCGCCTCCAATCACCATCATTCTGTGGGAATCCTATGTATTGCTTACTGATACGTACCATGGCGTTCAGAAAGTTATCAAACACCCCAGAGAATGTACCTTGAGCCAGGCCATGCATGTACAGTTCTCCGGATTGAAAACTCCCGGAGGCCAGGACGTATAGACAGCTTAGCATCTTACTCATGGGGGGAACAGCAGTCCTTATTTGTATACGTGGCTCCAAATGAGGTTTAAGAAGCTCGTAAAGGCCAATGAGCTGTTCGCGATCGAGCCGATACTTATCAAAAACCTCAAAGTCACTCATGTTTTCCAAGGTGGGTCTCACCCTGTAGACACGAGGACCTCGAACCAGACGACCCCTTCGTCTCGGTCTGAGCCGCCGAGGCTGCCTGATTCGACCAACAGCTAGTTCGCCAATAGCAGCACCAGCAGTGTCTACCATGTCATCGTCATCCATCTTTCAAAACAGCGTAACAAGGTATGCACTTGATCTGATGTGGATCACAAGTGATGCATTGGCCATGTTGTTTGGGGGATTTATAGTACAATTAGTCCAATGGTATTGAGTTTGTAATGATTGCTAATTGTATTCACTTGTTTGTATGTGAGCGGCGCGAATGCTTTCACAGTGGGCGTTTATTTGTTGTTTGCTGAAATGTTAGTTTCAAACAATGATTCTCAATGTGAAAGTGTAAAATATCACACATACAGTGCATGTTTGTAATGTTTGATCATATGCGTAATCAATATTTCTTAAACGCGATCTTCTAGTAACAAGCACACGTCCAGGCTAACATGAATGAAAGTGCATAGTTGTGTATAATGTGCATCGAATGTGATCGATCAATGTTGCTGCAACATTGTTTGTAAACGATAAAGTAACATCTGTAGTATTGTATATATATAAGTGATTTCAGAGCTGTCAATATTGTATGCGTCCCTTTAAAATCGCAATAATAATTCCGAACTTCCCGTCTGCCATCTGTAGTATTGTGTATATAAGTGATTGCCGAGATGTCAATATTGTATGCGTCCCTTTAAAATCGCAATAATAATTCCGAACTTCCCGTCTGCCATCTGTAGTATTGTATATATAAGTGATTGCCGAGCAGTCAATATTGTATGCGTCCCTTTAAAATCGCACTAATACTGAATAACTTCCGGCTGTCATCTGTAGTATTGTGTATATAAGTGATTGCCGAGATGTCAATATTGTATGCGTCCCATTCAAATCGCCATAAAAAATCAGAACTTCCGGCTGTCATCTGTAGTATTGTATATATAAGTGATTTCAGAGCTGTCAATATTGTATGCGTCCCTTTCAAATCGCACTAATACTGAATAACTTCCGGCTGTCATCTGTAGTATTGTATATATAAGTGATTGCCGAGCTGTCAATATTGTATGCGTCCCATTCAAATCGCAATAATAATTCCGAACTTCCCATCTGCCATCTGTAGTATTGTATATATAAGTGATTGCCGAGCTGTCAATATTGTATGCGTCCCATTCAAATCGCAATAATAATTCCGAACTTCCCATCTGCCATCTGTAGTATTGTATATATAAGTGATTGCCGAGCTGTCAATATTGTATGCGTCCCATTCAAATGGCACTAATACTGAATAACTTCCGGCTGTCATCTGTAGTATTGTATATATAAGTGATTGCCGAGCTGTCAATATTGTATGCGTCCCATTCAAATGGCACTAATACTGAAGAACTTCCGGCTGTCATCTGTAGTATTGTATATATAAGTGATTGCCGAGCTGTCAATATTGTATGCGTCCCATTCAAATCGCAATAATAATTCCGAACTTCCCATCTGCCATCTGTAGTATTGTGTATATAAGTGATTGCCGAGCTGTCAATATTGTATGCGTCCCATTCAAATCGCACTAATACTGAATAACTTCCGGCTGTCATCTGTAGTATTGTATATATAAGTGATTTGCGATCTGACAATATTTATTAATTGTCCCATTGAAATCGCCCTAATAATGCTGTTCCAAACTGTTCTTTACGTATATGTTGTATTGTAGTATTGAGTGTTAAAGTTCCTAAAGGGGCGGTACAGTGGTGAATCTGTGATGTGTATGGTTGAATCTTGTAATGACGTCATGATATTATTAACCTGCCTATGTAGTTGTGAAATCCTCATTGTGTTGTTGTATTTGACTACATTGTTATTGTGTGCTGAATAAAATCTAAATGTGTGCTTTGTGGTTGCGTGATGGGTGATGCGTGTTATGTGCATGTACGTATATATTGTGATTGTGTCCCACATATGCTGACTTCTATATAGCGGTGTGGCATTGTTGTTCCTTCCCATAAAGTGACATCTGTAATCTGGTGTAATGATGTTCTTGTTGTACGTAATTCCTAATGGTTTCTGGTGATGGAATCATGATGTTAAAAGTACAGTAAAATCCATATGTTGTGTTTTGTGATTCCTCTAGAAAATGTAATGTGTTTTTCCCCCATCATTTGAATGCACATGTATGAGTGAATGTTAAAAGTAATGTATGTGCATCCATGACTGATCATGTGTTAAGCCTATGTAGATATGCTGTTGCTGCAAGCATATGAGTTGAATAACTGAAATGCAATAATAAAGGTAAATGAGAGGTGTTTCCCATTGTGTAGTGTTTGTGAATCCAGAAATGTGTCTAGAATTTTATTTTAATTTTAAATGTAATTTTATAGAAATAATAATGTGTTACTAGTGATGTGGATTTGTAGTTGATGTAATCTAAAAGTGTGAAACAAATTTATGGTGTTGTGAATATTTAATAATTAAAAACCATAAGTCCACCATAGGGAAATAGTCATTTCTTAATCTATTTATCATCGCTAGGTCTAACGCATAAAATCATGTATTTTCTAGCGCTGGTATTTGGAGTTTTTCAGTCTACGCTATTTGCGTGCGTTAGGGAAATGAGGGTTTCGCGTGCACGAGCACGTCTTCCCAATAGAAGTCAATGGAGGCTCTAAAGATTTCTAATTTTTTTTTCTAAGACTGGTTTTCCTCGTAAAGTGAGTGACGTCATGAGCTTGTGTGAAAAAGTAACTAAATCGTGTTGTTTTTGTAATAAATAAAAATTTTGTGTATGTCATGTGGTGTATATTGTTTGTATGCATCGATGAGTGTATGTTTGTGATAATGTTATTAGTTAGATGTAGGTATATGAGGGTCTTTTCCCGTGTGTCAATGTAAGTCAATGGGAAAATGGATTTTTGTGGATTTATTTCAAACACCCGAGATCTCGCAACTTTAATCCTTTGTATTTTAACGAAAACAAAATAAATATGAAAAATAAAGATAGTGTAGTGTTTGTATGAGTGTAAGTGTACTTTGTGTAATATTTGTTTTGTGATTCGTGGATGTTTTTTTTGTCGGTATATGTTTACTACTGGGTCTGAGGTGGCGGTAGAAAGGTGAGCGTTAGGTGTATTTTGAGTCGCGGTAAATAAACTCTAAATACCGGAGTGCGTAAGAAACCAGCGTTAGGAGCCTCTAACGCTGGTTTTCACGGTTAACGCCGAACTCTAAATCTAGGCCCTAGAAAGTTGTTTAAAACTGTATTCTCTATCTGAATCATGACAGAAATATTTTGGGTTTCATGTCCCTTTAAGCCCCTCAAAGGAGTTAAACACATAGCTGAAGTCAGCTTCAGAGCAGCAATACACTACTGGCACATGCCTGAACTTATCTGGTTAGCCAATAACAGCAGGCATATGAGTGTAGCCGCAAATCAACATCTAAGTCCAAGAAGTGCATTACTGTTTCTGAGCCTACCTAGGTATGCTTCTCAACAAAGGAAATGAAAAGAGCAAAGTGCAGTTGATAACAGAAGTATATTGAAAAGTCTCTTAAAACTCCATGCCTTGGGGCCTATCTATCAAGTTCCGAATGGAGCTTGATGCCCCGTGTTTCTGACGACAAAGACCGCTGCTCCATAACCTGTCCGCCTGCTCAGAGCCGGAATTCAACCCGATCGAGTACGGTCGGGTTGATTGACACCTCCCTGCTGGCAGCCCATTGGCCGCGAGTCTGCAGGGGGCAGCGTTGCACCAGCAGCTCTTGTGAGCTGCTGGTGCAATGCTGAATACAGAGAGCGTATTGCTCTCCGTATTCAGCGAGGTCTGGCGGACCTGATCCTCACTGTCGGATCAGGTCCGACAGACATTTGTTAAATAGGGGACCTTATCTGAACCATAAACGTTTCATTTTGACTTTTGAGACCCTTTAAAATATTTTGTTGTTATATCAGTTATTCAGTTGAGCACTTTTACTAATTGAAATGATGGCTCTTCTAATGGATGGAAAAGGTTTTCAAAGGGAAACCAAAGTCACCTGAGATGCCACACCAGGTTTTCACTTTGGAATTCTGATATATTAGAATATGAATCACTGAATGAGTTAGTGACTTCCAAGAATTATTCCATCAATGCATTTAGTTTGTTTTTTGTTTGTTTTTAAACCCAGTATCCTTGTGAATAGCACAAAATCTGAAACGTTATTTACACAAGGAGAAAGCTATCAGGATGCTTCAATCTGACACATCATGGGGTATATTTAACAAATGCCGGGCGGACATGATTCGCTGCAGTAAATCGTGTCCTCCCGGCATCGCTAAATTCTGACAGCATATGCTGTCGGCATTTAATATTGCACAAGCATTTCTTGTGAAATGCTTGTGCAATGCCGCACCCTGCACATTTGCGGACAATCGGCCGCTAGCAGGGTGTATTAATCACCCCGATCGTATTGGATCGGGATGATTGCAGTCCGGCCACCTAAAAGGAGGCAGATAAGTTAAGGAGCAGCAGGCTTATGACCGCTGATTCTTAATTTAAAGGGACATTCCGGTCAAAATTTAAATGCACATAGATGAATTACATGTTTGATTAGAAACATGTTTGCAATATATATGTAATGGCAAAAATGTGTCTAGTAAACGTTATCACTATTTTAGTGTAAACATTTTTCTCTGCACGTGCATGTGAGGCATAGCTAGATATTCTCAGTGCACCAGCATTTAAATACTGCAGCTGCTCAGAGTGTCAGTGGGGCATGTATCATGTCAGCAATTAACTAATTGAGTCAATGCCAGGTGGTACAAGTACCTTAGGCTCTGTGAGAAAGTGATGTGTTTAAACTGCTAGTGCACAGTGCATACTTAAATACACCTTTGAAACAGCTATAGCTTTTATTAGAAGCATTTTTGCTAATGCATGTATATTACAAAACTGATTCTATTTAAAACTGAAATGTATCCATATCAATTCCAATTTTGGCTGTAATGTCCCTAGCCGGAAACTTCGCAGGTAGAAAGCAGCATCCACTGCTTATTAAATCTAACCCCATATCTGCCGCTCATTTTCAGAGAATAAGTTTTTTTGTTTTATTCTTTTTATTGCAGGAAACAGATCCAACACAAGACAATGGGGCCTATTTAACATGCTCCGTAGAAACAGCAGTTATGAAGCAGCGGTCACAAAGACCGCTGCTACATAACCTGTCCGCCTGCTCAGAGCAGGCGGATAGACATCGCCGGAAATCAACCCGATCGAGTACGATCGGGTTGATTGACACCTCCCTGCTGGCGGCCCATTGGACGCGAGTCTGCAGGGGGCAGCGTTGCATCAGCAGCTCTTGTGAGCTGCTGGTGCATTGCTGAATACGGCGAGCGTATTGCTCGCCGTATTCAGCGAGGTCTGTCGGACCTGATCCGCACTGTCAGACTTTGATAAATTGGGGCCAATATATCAATACATGCATCTTCTCAGCATACAATTGGTTGAAATGTAAATTAAATATTTGAAGAGTCTATTACAACATAAGGGGAGACCGGACTTTTCCCAGTAAATGTCCATGATTCTGTTGATATTAAAGTAAAGTCTTTATGGTCTAGTCCATATGTTTCCATGTTTCCAAAATATTTATTAGTAACAACAAAATCACAACAATTTAAGTAACTATACAACAATCATCAGGGAGGGGAGTTGGATAGAGGAAAAGAGGGAAGGGGGAAAAAAAGTTATTAAGGGACCCCACTGAAGGGGTTCTCTCTGTTAAAAGAGAATTTCCTCAGAAGGGGATAAATCTAGATCCTGGTTCTCTCCTGAGTCAGTCATAGTTCGCCACTCTCCCCCAAGATCCATCTGAAGCATAGCCTCGAAATGGGCAAAGGGCTGTAAAATCTGTCTCTGTAAGGCTGAGCTAAATGTAGTGATAAGAGGTTGCCATTTTGTTTAAGAAAGGTCGTAGTCTGTGGGCTGTGTCCAGCTTTACATCATACTGTTCCACAAAGAGCTGTCTAATCAACAGAAGCTTAAACTGGGCTATAGTCGGGGGCCGCCTAGATATCCATTTATTAAGGATGCAATGTCTAGCCAATAATGTACACCGTGTGTGTAATCTATGATATTTTTTGTGGGTGTCGTCCCAGTTAAAAAGATATATCTCAGCTGTGGTCAGTACTATCTCAATGTTAAATGTAGTTTTTATCCAATATTGGTAGTGACCCCAAAAACGTCTGATGATCGGACATGTATAGAAATAGTGTTGGAATGATGGGGATACGCTGCTACACTTAATACACTGGTTGGGAAATCGATTGCTCCATTTTGATAGCCTGTGTGGTGTAATGTAGTCTTTATGTAGCAGTCTAATTTGCGCCTCTCTATAGGTGACTGCAAGTGTTGCCTGTTTAGTTCAATCTAAGCTATCTTTCATATCCTGTATCGTCACTTCTGTAGGGACATTAGTGTTTAGCTTCGTCAGTAAGTAAGTGTGAATTAGGGGTTCGTTCTGTTTTATTAGTTGTGTATAGAAGTGTGATAGGGAGAAGCTTTCCATATGGAACAAGGTCTGGGAGAAAGCAAAAGGTGATCTATCCCAAAACTTTGCGTTGGACATTTGCAGAGTTGACACATAGTGTCTTAGCTGCAGGTAGGCAGAGAGATACCGATTTGGAACTTGATATTTGTTTTTCAGTTCTTGAAAGGATCGCACTGTGTGTTGTAGCGGGTCCAACACATCCCCGACCACCCTTAGGCTGAGATTCTTCAAGATGCGAAACGGCTCATGGTCGTTCCCTGACGGAAAGTCCCGGTTTCCCATTAGGGAAATGAACTTAGGAGCAGGGCAATCGACTTTTAGGTATTTATGAATCATATGCCATGCCCTTAGCGGATCTCGTACACTATTGGCAACTGAGGGCGGCAGAGTCTTTGTATTGTTATAAGGAAGATAAGCTAGAGCCAAGGGCGCTATCACAGCTTCTTCCAACCTCGCGTCACAGAAATGACCCGTATTAAGATGCCAATCTGTAACTAGTCTGGCCAAAGCCGCCCAATTGTACAGCTTTAGGTTTGGGAGTACGGAGACCTCCTCCAAGATAGGGGAGTTTGCTTGCCTCCTCTCCAAATGAAGCGAGACACGTCGCGCAACAGTAGATTTAGATCTGTCTTGGTCATGAGAAATGGTAGCATGAGTAGCGGATAAAGTATTTTTGGCAGGAGTGTCATTTTAACCAGATTGATACGGCCTGACAGCCCCAGAGGGAGATTAGCCCAATTTGTTAATTATGAGAAAAGTTTTAAGCATTTGTCAGATATATTAATTTTATGCATTTTAGATAGGTCTCTGTGGAGTTTGATGCCCAGATAGGTAAGGCCATCTGAGGCTTCTACAAATGGGTAGCTATGCCTAGAGTTTGGATGTTTGTGCAGCCACAACACTTCTGACTTGGACGTGTTTATCTTATATCCGGAGAAGCTGTCAAATTCCGCAATCGCATGTAGTATGTGTGGCACATGGGTTTGTGGTGCGTCTACAAATAGCAGCATATTATCCGCGTATAACACCAAATGAAGAGGAACCCTTCCCAAATTAATTCCTGGGAATAATTGCCATAGTTTTAATGCAAGTGGTTCCAACGCCAAGTTGAATAATAGTGGAGATAGGGTGTAACCCTGCCTAGTGCCTCTCTGTAGTTGAAAGTCGGGTGAGAAAAGACCATTAGATAGGATGCGTGCCACAGGAGACTTGTACATTTTGCCAATAACGTCCACAAAAGGGCCTTTAAAACCAAATCTTTGCATGGTGTTTAGTAGGTGGGGCCATTCCACTCGGTCGAAGGCCTTCTCCGCATCCAAGGATAGCAGGAAGGCCTCCGATATGCCCCCCAATTCACCTCTCCCTCTCAGGGGCCAGTAATGGTCAATGACCTGCAGCACTCTGCGAAGGTTAACCACGGAGGTACGTTTAAAAACAAAGCCCTTTTGATCTGAATGTAACAGATCCGGGAGTATTACTCTTAGCCTATTCGCCATGAGTTTCATGAAAAGTTTGTCAGTATTTAATTGCGATATTGGTCTGTAAGACTCCGGTAAGGAGTGGTACTTGCCTGGTTTGGGAATGAGGGTGGTGTGTGCTGAGGTGAAGTTCTTAGAGGGGGAGGTCTCTGTCAATAGAAAGGCGTTATACAGCCTAGTTAGTGTGGTAGTGAGCTGTGGTTGGAGAATCCTATAAAATTCAACAGGTAGGTCATCTGGACCTGGTGCTTTGCCAGTCGGTATGGTTTGTAGAGTGAAAGTCAGTTCATCACTGGTTATGGGGGAGTTTAAGTTATTTATTTGGTCTTGTTTCAATTTAGGTAAGTTCAGTGACTGCCAGAACTGGGCCTGAGTCCCTACGGGCGCCGGGCCCTGTCGTTTATATAGTTGTGCAAAATATTGCGCAAAACAGTGTGCAATGTCTGCACGTTTGGTGTGGGTCTTACCGAGCACTTTCATTCCCGCCACATTAGCCTTTACCATCTGTGGTTTTGTCAGAGTTGCTAACATCTTGCCTGCTCTACTGCCAAATCTGTAAAATTTGCCGTTTTTAACAGACCTGCCGAGGCCTGTTGTTTCGCAAAAGCCTCAAGATCTGCTTTTGCAGCTATGTAAGTTTCATATGCCGTTTTTGTCTTAGAATAAGTTGTTTTCTTAACCTAATTACATTGAAGTAATTACTAAAAGAATAGAGAATTTTAGGTACATGTTATGGAATATAGTTTGCCCTTTTAATCTCATGTCACACTTAATATATTTTTGTAAAAATATATATTTTGTGTGCATTTTTTCTATCTTTTCCCAATGTTTATATGTGTAATTTGTATATTACAAAATGTGTTGGGAGAAAATGTTATCCTTCTTATCATGTCATAAGGTCTTTTAAATTTTGCTTGACAAAAGATGTTGCTACTAATCTAAGTGGCACAAAGTCAAAGTTAAACAATCATGATTCAGATAGAGCATGTAATTTTAAGTCCCTTTTAATTCACTTCTGTTATCAAATTTACTTTGTTCTCTTGGTATCCTTTGTTGAAACAAATATGTACATATCCTCAGCAGCAATGAGCTACTGGTGATTGGTGGTTACACAGCTTTGTCTTTTGTCATTGGCTCACCAGAATTCAGCTAGTTCAAAGTAGTGCATTGCTGCTTTTCAGCTGACTTTAACTATCGCCCAGTGTCCAATGCTGTTGTAAACTGATGGTCACATTAAATCTCTCCACAGACTTTAATGGAAATACTTGTAATGGTACCACCAGTTTACAACAGAAATAGGAACCAGGCTTATGAGTTTAATCTCTCTGCAGGGGATAAACATATCAAGCCCGATTACAAGAGGCAGGCTGTTTTTTTTTTTTCTTTGCACGCAAACTTTATCTTTGAACTTTTAATATGAGTGCAAGTTAGTGCGTTCGCCACTTCCATTGAAAGTATTGTGTGCAAAAATGCGATTTAATATGAACATGTAATTTCAAGTTGCGTGATATTGCGTATGATGACCCCTGCAATCATTGCGTATGATGACCCCTGCAATCATCTCTTGTAATCTGAGCCATTGTTGTATGCAAGCAATGGGTCAGAAATAGAATGCTCTAACATTTAAGCTTCCCTATATATATATAAAATTAGAATTGTTATGAAGCAGTTATGAAGCAGCAGTCGCAAAGACCGCTGCTCCATAACCTGTCCGCCTGCTCTGAGCAGGCAGACAGACATCACCACAATACAACCCAATCGAGTGCGATTGGGTTGATTGACACCCCCTGCTGGCGGCCCATTGGCCGCGAGTCTGCAGGGGGCGGCGTTGCACCAGCAGCTCTTGTGAGCTGCTGGTGCAATGCTGAATACGGCGAGCGTATTGCTCGCCGTATTCAGCGAGGTCTGGCGGACCTGATCCGCAGTGTCGGATCAGGTCCGCCAGACCTTGATACATATGCCCCTATGCGTTGTTATTATTTTTCATTCTACTGTCATGCATTAAAAGGTTTCTGTTAAAGACGTTAAAAATTGGAATCCACATGTATTCATTTCAGTTTTGAATAGAAGTATTATTGTAATATACATGTGTTAGCAAAAATGCTTCTAATGAAAGCTATAGCTATTTCAAAAGTGTATTTAAAGGGACATTATACACTCATTTTTTCTTTGCATAAATGTTTTGTAGATAATCTATTTATAAAGCCCATAAAGTTTTTTTTTTTAAATAAATGTATAGTTTTGCTTATTTTTAAATAACATTGCTCTGATTTTCAGACTCCTAACCAAGCCCCAAAGTTTTATGTGAATACCGTCAGCTACCTTCTCCAGCTTGCTGCTGTTTGTGTAAAGGGTCTTTTCATATGCAAAAGAAGGGGGAGGGGGGAGTGTCTTATTTCCCACTTGCAGTGGGCTTTCCTGCTACCTTTTCAACAGAGCCAAACTGAGAGCTTCTAAGTAAGTTTTTAAACCATTTTATACTGTATTTTTATATCAGTATCTGTGCATCTTATTCTTTATAGTAGTGTCTATTACATGCAGTTATATGAAAATGAGTGTATACTGTCCCTTTAAGTATGCGCTGTGCACCAGCATTTTAAACACAGCACTTGCTCAGAGAGTCTAAGGTGCCTTTACCATCTTGTAATGACTCAATGTGTTAATTACTGACATGATACAAGTCCCACTGTTGCTCTGAGCAGCTGTAGTATTTCAAATGCTAGTGAACTGAGAATATCTAGCTATGCTTCACATGCATGTGTACAGAAAAATGAAAAATGTTAACACTAATACAGTGATAGCTTTTATTAGAAGCATTTGTGCCAATACATGTATATTGAAAATATGTTTCTGTTCAAAGATGTAATTTATCTATGTGCATTTAAATTTTGACCGGAATGTCCCTTTAAAGACAATATTTTGTCTTACTGCATGTGTAGCAGCTTCTAGGAATTGCGTTTTTAGGTCAGGTCCAAATGTATATAAGTTTCAGACGTTTCATTCATGGTTGAATACACAGGGAATTCAGTGGATTAATATTTTGCTTGACCTGTAAGGAGTCAAGAGGTAGACAGATGTTATCATGCGGTTTGTTACGGTAATGAGCTGAGACACATTTTTGGTGAAAATAATATATTCTGTCCAGAGTGTTTAGATTTTAGTCAAATGCTATAGCCTTTATATATACATACTTTTTTAACCCTAGAACTGCCACAATGGTGAAACAAGAGAATCCCTGAATTCTGTTAATACATCAGCTGGTATCTCTGGGAGATACAGCTGGACTTCTTAATGGTCTGGTTTCAGAAAGTAATGCTTTGGGCTAGATTCGTAGACACTCATAAGGTTGCCAGTTTGCCTCATTGTCATGGCTGAAATTCATTGGGCCCCGCTTCACCTATATTTTCCACAGTTTCATTAGCGGGCATTCCTGCAATTAAAGGGACATGAAACCCCAAATTTTTCTTTCATGATTAAAATAGAATATGCAATTTAAATCAACTTTTCAATTTATTTCTATTGTCAAATATTCTTTGTTCTCTAGGTATCCTTTTATGAAAAACAGGGAGATATATTCAGGAGCATGCACATGTCGGCAGCACTATCTGTCAGCAGTTTTGAAAGAATGATATACATTTCCAAAAGCATTAGATAGTGGCACTATTTCCTTCCATGTAGTGCCACAGACAAGTGCATTCTATCTACCTAGGTATTTCTATAACAAACAATACCATGATAACAAAGCAAACAGGAACCAAAACAAAATAAAAAAAAACAATAAATACAACCGCAACCTTTTTAAAATACTCTTGCAAAATGTTGATGTCACAGATGTGAATGATGGGCTTACAAAAATAAACTCAAAGGTACTGCACTTAAAGGGAAACTGTACCCAAAAAATTTCTTTCGGGATTCAGATTGAACATGAAATTTTAAGCAACTTTCTAATTTACTCCTATTATCAAATTTTCTTCATTCTCTTGGTATCTTTATTTGAAATGCAAGAATGTAAGTTTAGATGCCGGCCCATTTTTGATGAACAACCTGGGTTGTCCTTGCTGATTGGTGGATAAATCCATCCACCAATAAAAAAGTGCTGTCCAGAGTACTGAAACAAAAAAAAAAAGCTTAGATGCCTTCTTTTTCAAATAATGATAGCAAGAGAACGAAGAAAAATTGATAATAGGAGTAAATTAGAAAGTTGCTTAAAATCGCATGCTCTTTCTGAATTACAAAAGAAAAAAATTGGGTACAGTGTCCCTTTAAAAATAATATCCTGCAATCTCATAGGAAACAGAGGTTTGTTAAGCTATAGGAACCTATTTATTATGGTGCGAGCAGACATGATCCGATATTGCGGATTATGTCCGCTGCACATCGATAAATGCCGACAGAGCAGACAAACAGGTTATGGAGCAGCGGTCTTTAAACCACTGCTTCAAAACTTCTGTTTCCGACGACCCTGAAGGCATCAAGCTATTGATAAATATGCCCCGTAGAATCAACTGAGAAAGTATGCCCTGTCTCATCCCGGTTTTGGCATTCAAGTAGTGGCTGTCACATACTCATCATGTTGCTTATATAAAATATATACACTGTCTGATAAAAATATTTCATATGAATATTAATAAAATTGTTTTATAAGGGTTAAAAGGGATATGGTATATGGCAATGTATTTGACTGGAAAGGGCTATAATGTATACATATATGTCTAAATATATGTATGTGTTTATATATATATATATATATATATATTATATATGTGTACATACATGTGTATTCAACAAGAGAATGAAGCAAATTTGATAAGAGAAGTAAATTTGAAAGTTGTTAAAAATTTGTATGCTCTATCTGAATCATGAAAGAAATGGGTTTTGTGTCCCTTTAATAAGCATTTTAATAAAGGATATTTTATTTTCTAATTACAGTAAAGTATAGGAAATGAAGAGGCTGAAGAGATTTGAGAGGCCTTTAGTCAACCTCCCAAACAATATTGTTTTAATCAGGAAAATCTCAATAAAAATGAAACCTACCATAATTTCATATAATATTTTGTGATGCAGCTTTTTGATACACTTTAAATACTTTTCTGTCAGTGTTTTGTCGATATCATAAATAAACTGACTGCAAATTATGACTACACACAGGTCTAGAGACTCTGAAAGAGAAAATCACTTACTTTCCTTTTGCCTAAGGCCTAGACATTAGGTTATATTTGCACAGTTGTCCTGTCGTTGTCTTAAACTTATCATGATGTACATTGTTTAATCTCAAAGTGTCAGCAAGTACATATGCATAATAGACTTTTAAATGATGCTTGAAAGTAATATGAATGACTTTCAACACCTAAAGGGTGTCACAGCAATAAATAGTTAATTACCTGTAGTATCTGTTGACGTCACAATAAGAAAAGATTCCACATTGTTTGGTTTCTGTTTCAAATATAAGTACTGTACAAAATCTAGTATTGGCCAAATTGATTGAAATACACAGAAATGTTTCTACTGATTTTTATTTGAGATTTTTATCCCAAAAGAAATATAGCATCATTAATAGTAGCACAATTTTCTTGTTAAAAGATTCTGAATCAGTTAGGAAGTTACTGTAATTAAATCATCCTTTGAATGACTATTTTTTAGCACTTCTAATAAAGAGGTCTACTTAAGGGACATTAAAGGGACAGTCTAGTCAAAATAAAACGTTCATTATTCAGATAGGACATGCAATTTTAAAGAACTTTCCAATTTACTTTAACATCAAATTTGCTTTGTTCTCTTGGTATTCTTTGATGAAAGCTTAACCTATGTAGGCTAATTTGCTAATTTCTAAGACCTTCAAGGCACCTCTTATCTCAGTGCACTGTGACAGTTTTTTTTTATAGCTGACAGCGCTAGATAATGTGTGTCATATAGATAACATTGTGCTCACTCTCGTGGAGTTACCTAGGAGTCAACACTAATTGGCTAAAATGCAAGTTTATTAAACAAACTGAAATAAGGGGGCAGGCTGTGGTCTCAAAGTACAGGCCCTGGGGCCAAATGCGGCCCTCAAAATAATGTAATCTGGCCCTCCCTTGCTTATTAGGTAAATTATTAATTTGATCACATCATTTTTTAGGGTCCTAAGAGATGTAACAAGCTGATGTTGTAAATAGACAAACACAAGACAAATATAAAGACAAGCATTGCATTGTCCAGTGTAGACTCCCATTATGCACTGCTTGGTCAATTTTTATTACGTTCCAGAATGATCACTTCACTTGGCTCTCAGAAGATAAACTAAAGCACACACTCTGTTCAAGTGGCTCCCATGGGGGAAGAACACTTGGCCAGTGGCCCCCCCAGATACAATGTGTTTGATACCCTTGCTGTAGAGGCTTAGATACAAGGTAATCACAGAGGTAAAAAGTATATTAATATAACAGTGTTGGTTATGCAAAGCTAGAGAATCCTATATTATAAAAGGCCAAGTGTTTGTCTGAAGCCGTCATGCGCAGTAGAGACAAACACTTGGCCTTAGAAAGCGCACAGCCCACCCCACCCGACCTCGCACGCGCACCTCTGCAAATGAAACAGCAGCGCGAGGAATACAGCAGCGCGAGGATCAGGCAAGTGAAAATACAGCAGCGCGAGGATCAGGCAAGTGACAATACAGCAGCGCAAGGCCTTAGAAAGCGCACAGCCCACCCCACCCGACCTCGCACGCGCACCTCTGCAAATGAAACAGCAGAGCGAGGAATACAGCAGCGCGAGGATCAGGCAAGTGAAAATACAGCAGCGCGAGGATCAGGCAAGTGAAAAATACAGCAGCGCGAGGATCAGGCAAGTGACAATACAGCAGCGCAAGGATCAGGCAAGTTAAAATACAGGAGAGAGAGAGAGAGAACAGAGAGAGAGAGAGAACAGAGAGAGAGAGAGAGAGAGAGCAGAGAGAGAGAGAACAGAGAGAGAGAGAACAGAGAGAGAGAGAACAGAGAGAGAGAGAGAACAGAGAGAGAGAGAGAGAGAGAGAACAGAGAGAGAGAGAGAACAGAGAGAGAGAGAGAACAGAGAGAGAGAGAACAGAGAGAGAGAGAACAGAGAGAGAGAGAGAACAGAGAGAGAACAGAGAGAGAGAGAGAACAGAGAGAGAGAGAGAGAACAGAGAGAGAGAGAGAACAGAGAGAGAGAGAGAACAGAGAGAGAGAGAGAACACAGAGAGAGAGAACAGAGAGCGAGAGAGAGAGAACAGAGAGAGAGAGAGAGAACAGAGACAGAGAGAGAACAGAGAGAGAGAGAGAGAGAGAACAGAGAGAGAGAGAGAGAGAGAACAGAGAGAGAGAGAGAGAGAGAGAGAACAGAGAGAGAGAGAACAGAGAGAGAGAACAGAAGAGAGGGGGGGAGAGAGAGAGAGAAGGGGGGAGGGGGGGAGAGAGAACCGTGGTACCTAAAAAATTGGCCCGTGTACATGGGCTTTAGGACTATTGGGTAATAAAGGGATTATCTATCTTTTTAAGCAATAAAAAATCTAGAGTAGACTGAACCCTTTGAACATAAACATTTTCTATAATTTAAGCAAAAGATCACATAATAAACATTTTTAGTATGTTTTTTTTGTTTTGTTTTGTTGTTGTTTTTTTACATAAAATCAGGTTAGTAAACATTTTATAAATTGCCAATTGAAACTTGAGAAACACATTTTTCATTACAGCAGTATCCCTTTTTAAAGAAAGTAATGCATTTTAAAAATGCCACATATTAGATGCAACAAATTAAAAATTACTTGAATTATTTGGATATCAGATTAATAATCTGTTAAATTCCAGTTCATGAAAGCACATTTCAAGCAACATATGGAAAACCATTATACTTTTAGTATAGGTTTATCTTTTCATTGATATGTTTTATTCTGATGATATACAATGTACAAAATGACTATGCAATAGATGTGGATAATAAAAAAACAGACTTTTTTTTATTTCTTCATTCTTATTTATGAACAATGTGTGCCAAAATCTTACAATAGTTTTAACTTGATATATAAAAAAATGAAAATGGGTTAGATCATTGCATAGCTTCATATTAAACCTCTAAAATGTATATTGTCTTATTATGGGAAAGAAAAGTTGATAAAAAACATAATTTATGTAAGAACTTACCTGATAAATTCATTTCTTTCATATTAGCAAGAGTCCATGAGCTAGTGACGTATGGGATATACATTCCTACCAGGAGGGGCAAAGTTTCCCAAACCTCAAAATGCCTATAAATACACCCCTCACCACACCCACAATTCAGTTTAACGAATAGCCAAGAAGTGGGGTGATAAGAAAAAAGTGCGAAAGCATATAAAATAAGGAATTGGAATAATTGTGCTTTATACAAAAAAATCATAACCACCACAAAAAAGGGCGGGCCTCATGGACTCTTGCTAATATGAAAGAAATGAATTTATCAGGTAAGTTCTTACATAAATTATGTTTTCTTTCATGTAATTAGCAAGAGTCCATGAGCTAGTGACGTATGGGATAATGATTACCCAAGATGTGGATCTTTCCACGCAAGAGTCACTAGAGAGGGAGGGATAAAATAAAGACAGCCAATTCCTGCTGAAAATAATCCACACCCAAAATAAAGTTTAATGAAAAACATAAGCAGAAGATTCAAACTGAAACCGCTGCCTGAAGTACTTTTCTACAAAAAACTGCTTCAGAAGAAGAAAATACATCAAAATGGTAGAATTTAGTAAAAGTATGCAAAGAGGACCAAGTTGCTGCTTTGCAAATCTGATCAATCGAAGCTTCATTCCTAAACGCCCAGGAAGTAGAAACTGACCTAGTAGAATGAGCTGTAATCCTTTGAGGCGGAGTTTTACCCGACTCAACATAGGCAAGATGAATTAAAGATTTCAACCAAGATGCCAAAGAAATGGCAGAAGCTTTCTGGCCTTTTCTAGAACCGGAAAAGATAACAAATAAACTAGAAGTCTTTCGGAAAGACTTAGTAGCTTCAACATAATATTTCAAAGCTCTAACAACATCCAAAGAATGCAACGATTTCTCCTTAGAATTCTTAGGATTAGGACATAATGAAGGAACCACAATTTTTCTACTAATGTTGTTGAAGAAGAATAATAATATTATGAGAATCATGATCTGTTACTTGTTGCGCTAAAGTTTCCAACCAAAAAGTTGAAGCTGCAGCAACATCAGCCAATGATATAGCAGGTCTAAGAAGATTACCTGAACACAGATAAGCTTTTCTTAGAAAGGATTCAATTTTCCTATCTAAAGGATCCTTAAACGAAGTACCATCTGACGTAGGAATAGTAGTACGTTTAGCAAGGGTAGAAATAGCCCCATCAACCTTAGGGATCTTGTCCCAAAATTCTAATCTGTCAGACGGCACAGGATATAATTGCTTAAAACGTTTAGAAGGAGTAAATGAATTACCCAATTTATCCCATTCTCTGGAAATTACTTCAGAAATAGCATTAGGAACAGGAAAAACTTCTGGAATAACCACAGGAGATTTAAAGACCTTATCTAAACGTTTAGAATTAGTATCAAGAGGACCAGAATCCTCTATTTCTAAAGCAATTAGTACTTCTTTAAGTAAAGAACGAATAAATTCCATTTTAAATAAATATGAAGATTTATCAGCATCAATCTCTGAGACAGAATCCTCTGAACCAGAAGAGTCATCAGAATCAGAATGATGATGTTCATTTAAAAATTCATCTGTAGAGAGAGAAGTTTTAAAAGATTTTTTATGTTTACTAGAAGGAGAAATAACAGACATAGCCTTCTTGATGGATTCAGAAACAAAATCTCTTATGTTATCAGGAACATTCTGCACCTTAGATGTTGAAGGAACTGCAACAGGCAATGGTACATTACTAAAGGAAATATTATCTGCATTAACAAGTTTGTCATGACAATTAATACAAACAACAGCCGGAGGAATAGCTACCAAAAGTTTACAGCAGATACACTTAGCTTTGGTAGTTCCAGCACTAGACAGCGATTTTCCTGAAGTATCTTCTGACTCGGATGCAACGTGAGACATCTTGCAATATGTAAGAGAAAAAACAACATATAAAGCAAAATTGATCAAATTCCTTAAATGACAGTTTCAGGAATGGGAAAAAATGCCAATAAACAAGCTTCTAGTAACCAGAAGCAAAGAAAAAATGAGACTGAAATAATGTGGAGACAAAAGCGACGCCCATACTTTTTAGCGCCAAATAAGACGCCCACATTATTTGGCGCCTAAATGCTTTTTGGCGCCAAAAATGACGCCACATCCGGAACGCCGACATTTTTGGGGCAAAAAGACGTCAAAAATGACGCAACTTCCGGCGACACGTATGACGCCGGAAACAGAAAAGATTTTTTGCGCCAAAAAAGTCCGCGCCAAGAATGACGCAATAAAATGAAGCATTTTCAGCCCCCGCGAGCCTAACAGCCCACAGGGAAAAAAGAGTCAAATTTTTTAAGGTAAGAAAAAATGATTGATTCAAATGCATTATCCCAAATATGAAACTGACTGTCTGAAAATAAGGAATGTTGAACATCCTGAGTCAAGGCAAATAAATGTTTGAATACATATATTTAGAACTTTATTTAAAAAGTGCCCAACCATAGCTTAGAGTGTCACAGAAAATAAGATTTACTTACCCCAGGACACTCATCTACATGTTTGTAGAAAGCCAAACCAGTACTGAAACGAAAATCAGCAGAGGTAATGGTATATAAATAAGAGTATATCGTAGATCTGAAAAGGGAGGTAAGAGATGAATCTCTACGACCGATAACAGAGAACCTATGAAATAGACCCCGTAGAAGGAGATCACTGTATTCAAAATAGGCAATACTCTCCTCACATCCCTCTGACATTCACTGCACGCTGAGAGGAAAACCGGGCCCCAACTTGCTGCGGAGCGCATATCAACGTAGAATCTAGCACAAACTTACTTCACCACCTCCATAGGAGGCAAAGTTTGTAAAACTGAATTGTGGGTGTGGTGAGGGGTGTATTTATAGGCATTTTGAGGTTTGGGAAACTTTGCCCCTCCTGGTAGGAATGTATATCCCATACGTCACTAGCTCATGGACTCTTGCTAATTACATGAAAGAAAAAATCTACACATCCCAAAATATTGGGCTAGATTGCAAGTGGCGCATTAAATTTATTGCACACGCAAAATAGTTATATTGCAGGTGCTTTAATTTGCGCTCCTATTACAAATGAAAAGTAAACAAGTTTGCTCGCGCACAATCAAATTTAAAGCGCGGCTGGTTAGTGCAACTGAAGACCTTGGCCTCTAGTTATCAAAGTCTGGCGGACCTGATCCGACAGTGTGGATCAGGTCCGCCAGACTTCGCTGAATACGGTGAGCAATATGCTCGCCATATTCAGCATTGCACCAGCAGCTCACAAGAGCTGCTGGTGCAACGCCGCCCCCTGCTGACTCGCGGCCAATAGGCCGCCAGCAGGGGGGTGTCAATCAACCCAATCATACTCAATCGGGTTGTATTGTGGCGCTGTGTGTTCCCCTGCTCAGAGCAGGCGGACAGGTTATGGAGCAGCGGTCTTTGTGACCGCTGCTTCATAACTGCTGTTTCTGACGAGCCTACAGGCTCGCCAGAAACACGGGGCTTCAAGCTCCATACAGAGCTTGATACATATGCCCCATCGTGTAAAGGGTTAGGCACCAAACACAACATAAATACATTAAAATAAACAGTTACACTCATATAAACACTATCTGATAAAAAATATTAATAAAGTGTATATATAAGGGTTCAAAAATATATGGTATATGTCCATTGATTTGACTGTAAAGGGCTATAATATATATACACACACACATATATATATATAGACCTAAAGCACACAATCTGAAGACTGTTACACATATTTTACATTCCAATGTTCTTCACATAGAAAAAAAGTTATTTTTATTGTTAAATATATATTTCTAGATATATTTGATAATGTTAATGTAAAATATAGATCTATACCTATATATCTATATCAATAGATATACAGATATATATATATCTATATATATACAGATATATATAGGAATATATAGTTAAAGGGACAGTATACACCAATTTTCATATAACTGCATGTAATAGACACTACTATAAAGAATAAGATGCACAGATACTGATATAAAAATCCAGTATAAAACTGTTTAAAACTAACTTAGAAGCTCTCAGTTTAACTCTGTTGAAAAGGTAGCTGGAAAGCCCACTGCAAGTGGGAAATAAGACACTCCCCTCTCTGCCTTCTTTTGCATATGAAAAGCTGGAGAAGGCAGCTGACGGTATTCTCATAAAACTTTGGGGCTTGGTTAGGAGTCTGAAAATCAGAGCAATTTTATTTAAAAATAAGCAAAACTATACATTTAAAAAAAACAACTTCATGGGCTATATAAATAGATCATCTACAAAACATTTATGCAAAGAAAAAATGAGTGTATAATGTCCCTTTAAAATAAAAATAACAATCTCCTGTAATTGAAGAACATTAGAATGTGAAATATTAATAACTCCTGTTAGGTTAGCGTGCGAGTGATAAATCTTAGTTTTTTTTACTTCAGCGCTCTCCATTGAAAACTATGGGGCCTATTTATGAAATGTCTGTCCGACATGATACGATCAGCGGATCATGTACAACAGACATCGCTGAATGCGGAGAGCAATACGCTCTCGGCATTCAGCATTGCACCAGCAGCTTTTGTGAACTGCTGGTGCAACGCCGCCCCCTGCAGAATCGGCCGTTAGCAGGGGGTGTCAATCAACACAATCGTATTTGATCGGGTTGATTTCACGCAATCTCTGTCCGCCTCCTCAGAGCAGGTGGACAGGTTATGGAACAGTGGTCTTTAGACCGCTGCTTCATAACTGGTGTTTCTGGCGAGTCTGAAGGCTCGCCAGAAACACGGCCCTTCAAGCTCCATACAGAGCTTGATAAATGGGCCCCTATGGGGAGAATAAGTTAGTGAGGTCGCGATATCCGAAGTCATTTAGTTAGCACACATCGAGTTTTGGTAGCTCGCAAAAGTTTACTTTCAACTTGTAATGCGCGCTAACCTGTGTCTCCAAAATCTTAGCTTTTGGCGGTGTTATTGCACCAGTGAAAGAGCTAAATAGTGTGCCACTTGTAATCTGGCCTATAGACAATAAAATAAAATCTTGATTTTTTTATGTTAGAATATATATAAAAATCATTAGGAAAATTTCAGGCAAATTTCAGGCCTGACTGCACATTTCTTTTTAATATTGATGATGACTGCGTAATGTTGTTTTTTTTATACAAACGAATCAGTAATATTAATGTGCAATTAATAATTCTATATAATTTTCAGTAAATTTATAATATTTTTCTTTAATTGGCAAAAAATCTGAAATAATAAATTATCAAAATTGATTTTCAGGTCCGCAAGACCTTTAATAAATAGGGGCCATTGTGTTAACTGTTATTATGTTGTCTTAGATGTTTTTTTTTTAAAGAAAGAAAATAAATTCATAAAATTTTAAAAAAATTGTTAAAAGTATAACAAACATAAAAAACCTGAGGTCCCAATTATGAGATCCATAAGCGGTCTCTCCTTTTTTTTTAGTTAGCCCTCTATTAGTATCATCACTCCATTGAGGTCCAAGAGAGACCTCCTAGATAACTGAGAGGGCTTCAATTGCTATTGGCACGTTTAATTAATTTTATTTTTTTTTCCCATGGGTGTTCTCTTTACTTCACTACAGCAACTGCTTATTTTTCTAGGCTTTCTATCATATAGACAACAGTCATCGCTTACTACATGTAAACTTTTATTTGGTAATTGGT
The DNA here is from genome assembly GCF_027579735.1 of Bombina bombina. Lineage (NCBI taxonomy): Eukaryota > Metazoa > Chordata > Amphibia > Anura > Bombinatoridae > Bombina > Bombina bombina. Next base: position 84,162,974 of record NC_069507.1, on the reverse strand, counting down.
ATTATGACTCTCGTTTCCATTAGTATTACTAGAGACTAATCTATCTTAAGCTTTTTGCTACAGCAGATTCTGGTCAATGCATATGCCTTTCTCAATATGTCACCTGTTTTATCCACTTTGTCATAAGTCTATTTGGAATGTAACCACCCAATGTTGTAACACTTTATTTGTATGCCAAAATTTCGACCTCAATAAAAATATTAAAAAAAAAAAAAAGTATAACAAACATGAACTGCAGTGAAAACTCACAAATGCTTTTGAGTAAACCAAATCTGGTATTCTCCTGGTTCTATTTGTTTCCCTAAAAAAAAACTAACATTACCTTAAAAAACCAAAACCTAACATTACCTAACATTACCTTAAAAAACAACTAACATTACATTTAAAAAAACAAACTACAATTACAGAAAAAAATAACTAATTACCAAAAATAAAAAAACACAGTTATGCCTTTTCTAAAACTAAAGCCTCACTTAAAAAAAAAAAACACCCAAAATAATAAAACATATACTAACACTAAAATAAACTATAGCAATAGGCCTAGGGCTTTTTTTGTAGGCAATTGCCCTAAAGTGATTAAGCTCTTTCTTTCATGTAATTGGCAGGAGTCCATGAGCTAGTGACGCTTGGGATATACGTTCCTACCAGGAGGGGCAAAGATTCACAAACCTCAAAATGCCTATAAATGCACCTCCCACCACACCCACAACTCAGTTTTACAAACTTTGTCTCCTATGGAGGTGGCTTGATTTTTCTTCTATGATAAACGCTTCTCAGTATATTGAAGCCCAATTCCTCTCAGAGTACAGTGTTTGTCAGAGGGATGTGAAGAGAGTATCGCCTATTGATTTTAAGGTTTCTCTCACGGGAAATCTTTTCAAGGGTTTTCTGTTATCGGTCGTAGGGATTCATCTCCCTTTTCAGATTGACGATATACTCTTATATACCATTACTTGTGCTGATAGTTTTCAGTACTGGTTTTGCTATCTGCTATATGTGGATGGGTGTCTTTCGGTAAGTATGTATCATTATTTAAGACACTCTCAGCTATGGTTTGGCACTTTATGTATTAATATAAAGTTTTAAATATATGTATGTTACTTATATTTGCCATGAGTCAGGTCTATGAATATTTCACTTTGCAGACTATCAGTTTCAGTACGGGAATCATGTTTTAGGAAGTTTATTTTCTTACCTGGGGTATAGTCTCTTTTTTAAAATTGACTTGTTTCTCTTTAATTTCTTGGGCAAAATTAGGCTCACGAGGTCGCAAAATGCTGTAATTTATTGCGTCGTTGTTGCGAGAATTTTTTTGGTGCGAATGTGCATCTATGATGACGCAAGTTCGTAATTTCCTGCTTCTTAGTTGACACCAGGTTGTTTGGCACAAAGTTGCGTCGGTCATGACGCGAGTTGCCACATTTATGGATGTTTGTTGGGGGCAAAATTTTTTAATCATTGTGCGTCATACTTGGCGCCAAAAAATTTGTTTTTATTTTACCCCACTTCCTATATGCCTCTTGCCTTCTTTATGCTCAGTGGGCTATGCTGTTTGAATTTTTTCCCATTCCTGAAACTGCTATATGAGGAAATTTAATATTTTGTCTAAATGTTGTTTTTTCTTTTACATTTTGCAAGATGTCCCAATCTGATCCTGTCTCAGAAGCTACTGTAGGAACCATGCTGTCTGAACACAGTTCTACCAAAGCTAAGTGAATTTGTTGTAAGTTAGCTGAGATTACATCTCCTGCTGTAGCTTTTGCATGCCGAAAATGTTTCTATCAGATTATATTGCTGATGCAATACAGAAGGCTATGTCTGCTATTCCGCCTTCTAATAAACGTAAAAGGTCTTTTAAAACTTCTCATAAAACTGATGAATTTTGTAATGACCGACAACATACTGAAATATCCTCCTCTGATGAGGATCTCTCTGGTTCAGAAGATCCTACCTCAGACATTGATAATGATAAATCTTCTTATCTTTTTAAGATTGAGTATATTCGTTCTTTGTTGAAAGAAGTATTGGTTACTTTGGATATTGAGGAGTCTGGTCCTCTTGATAACAAAACCAGTAAACGTTTAAATTCTGTTTATAAACCTCCTGTGATAACTCCTGAGGTTTTTCCTGTTCCTGATGCTATTTCTGATGTGATTGCTAAGGAATGGAATAAGCCTGGTGCTTCTTTTATCCCTTCTTCTAGGTTTAAAAGGTTGTACCCTTTGCCAGTGGCTAAACTAGAGTTTTGGGAAAAAGTCCATAAGGTTGATGGGGCTATTTCTACTCTTGCCAAACGTACTACTATTCCTATGGGAGATAGTACTTCTTTTAAGGATCCTTTAGATAGGAAAATTGAAACTTATCTAATGAAAGCTTATTTATATTCTGGCTATATTCTCAGGCCTGCCATTTCTATGGCTGATGTTGCAGCTGCATCAACGTTTTGGTTGGATAGCTTAGCACAACAGGAAACAGATCCTGATTTGTCTAGCATTGTTCGTTTGCTTCAACATGCTAATCATTTCATCTATGATGCTATTTTTTATATAATCCAAATTGATGTTAAATCTATGTCTTTAGCTATTTTAGCTAGAATAGTTTTATGGCTCAAATCATGGAATGCTGACATGGTATTTAAATCTAGATTACTATCGCTATCTTTGAAGGGTAATAATTTATTTGGTTCCCAGTTGGATTTTATTATTTCCACTATTACTGGGGGGAAGGGAGTTTTTTGCCTCAAGATAGAAAATCTAAGGGTAAATCTAAAACTTCTAATTGTTTTAGTTCCTTTCATCAGAATAGAGAACAGAAAACCACTCCTTCCCCTAAAGACTCTGGTTCCAATTGGAAGTTGTCTTCAAGTTGGTAAAAATCCAAGCCTTTTAAGAAACTAAAGCCAGCCCCCAAGTCTGCATGAAGGTGCGGCCCTCAATCCAGTTCAGCTGGTGGGGGCAGACTGAAATTATTTCAAGACATTTGGGCAGATTCTGTTTAAAATCAGTGGATTCAGAGCATTGTTTCTCAAGGGTATTGGATAGGTTTCAGAGTAAGACCTTCTGTGAGAAGATTCTTTCTCTCTCATGTTCCAACAAATCCTGTGAAAGCTCAGGAGTTTCTGAAGTGTGTTATAGATCTTGAGCTTTCAGGGGTAATTATACCAGTTCCGCTTCAGGAACAGGGTTTGGGGTTTTATTCAAATCTATTCCTTGTCCCAAAGAAAGAAAATTCATTCAGACCAGTTCTGGAGCTGAAGTTTTTGAATAATTTTGTAAGGGTCCCAACTTTCAAGATGGTGACTATAAGGACTATTCTGCCTTTGGTTCAGCAAGGTCATTATATGTCCACAATAGTCTTACAGGATGCATATCTTCATATTCCGATTCATCCAGACCATTATCGGTTTCTGAGATTCTCTTTTCTAGACAAGCATTACCAATTTTTTGCTCTTCCATTTGGCCTTGCGACAGCTCCAAGAATCTTTTCTAAGGTTCTCTGTGCCCTTCTATCTGTAATCAGAGAGCAGGGTATTGCATTGTTTCCTTATTTGGACGATATATTGGCAGTAGCTCAGCCTTTACATTTGGCAGAATCTCAGACAAATCAACTAGTGTTGTTTCATCAAAGACATGGTTGGAGGATCAATTTATCAAAGAGTTTCTTGATTCCTCAAATAAGGGTCACCTTTTTAGGTTTCCAGATAGATTCAGTGTCCATGACTCTGTCTTTAACAGACAAGAGACAAATTAAATTGGTTTCAGCCTGTCTAAACCTTCAGCCTCGGTCATTCCCTTCAGTGGCTATGTGCATGGAAGTTTTAGGTTTCATGACTGCAGCATTGGAAGCAATCCCCTTTGCTCGTTTTCATATGAGACCTCTGCAGCTTTGCATGCTAAATCAATAGTGCAGGGATTATACTTGGATATCACAATTGATATACATAAATCCCAACATTCAACTCTCTCTGTCCTGTTGTTGGACCATCATCGGATTATTCAAGGGGCCTCTTTTCTTCGTCCTTCCTGGACTGTGATCTCAACAGATGCAAGTCTTACAGGTTGGGGAGCTGTCTGAAGGTCTCTGACAGCACAGGGGGGTTGGAAACCTCAAGAGGCGAGGTTACCAATCAATATTTTAGAACTCTGTGCTATCTTCAGAGCTCTTAATACTTCACCTAACTTCAGAGTTAGACCAATTAAAACCCTTCTCCCATCAGAATTCCATACGCAGTTAGGCAAATGGGAACACAAAGGTTTATACATAGTAGCTGATGTTCTAGACCCAGAAATCTATACATTCACACAGATCCAAGACAGAATCTCTCCCATCAAGTTACAGTGGTTTCAGTTTCTCCAAATTGCCTCATTAATTTCCAAACACTACCACCACCCCAAAGCCCAACAACCAACTTACCACACTAGAAACCATATGCGGCTCTTAAGACAGGAGTAAAAAGATGATCTCTAAGCTTTACCTAGCTATACAAAAGATTAAATATGACTCCAAATCACGCTTATTGGAAAAATGGGAACTCCGCAATAAACACTTTTATAAGAATTCTATGCACAGCCACCAGGATAGCTATAGCTAGACACTGTAAGACGGATGCCCCTTTATGGGATGAAGTTTTAACTAAGATTAAAAATACACACACCATGTCAAAATAAGTTTCTTGGGCTCAAGGCACCAATGCTCAATTTCTCAATACATGGTTCTGTTGGATCCTGAAAGAAAGGGAAATAGATAAAAAAAATTAAGAAAAGTATTCGTAACTAGGCCAGAGCTTCCAACAGAAGGAAAAGTTAGTTCCCACTTGACCATTTATACCCCCAGAAGCTAGTTAATTACAGCCAGTTCGTTCTGAACTCTCCCCGATTCATAATAAATATACGCATCTCTTAAAATTACAATAGAGATTTACACAGAGGGGTCAATTTATTAACTGGCCGAACAGGGCCAATTCCCCCTGTTTACGTGCGAGCCTTTAGGCTTGCCAGAAACAGGAGTTAAGAAGCAGCAGTCTATAGACCGCTGCTCCTTAACTCCTACGCCACCTCTGAGGCTGCGTACAGCAATCCGCCCGATCCTATATGATCGGGCTGATTGACACCCCCTGCTAGTGGCCGATTGGCCGCAAATCTGCAGGGGGTGGTATTGCACAAACAGTTCACTAGAACTGCTTGTGCAATGCTGAATATGGACAGTGTATGCTGTCCGAATTCAGCAATGTCTTGCGGACATGATACGCTACAGCGTATCATGTCTGCCAGACTTTAAAATATTGACCCCTAAGACTTGAATTATATATGTGTTATCAAGTTTATTATTTATGTTTGATTTATAGTTCATCTTTCTCCATGTACTTTATCAGATTGTTAAAAAGTTATATCTTTATTACAACAACAATCCAAACCTGGAACAAGTAGGTCCTACAAAACTGAGGAAGAAATGTCACCTTATTTTAAGGTTAATATTGACTCGCTTAACAAACTTTTTCTAAGGATTCTTCTGTATTTGGATGTTCTTTTTTCTTTTTTTGTCTCCCTTTTAATTTCTCCTAATTGAGAACCTACTACATCCTAAACCGGGATGTTGAAACATCTACTTCAGACAAATGGTTCTAAGACGATATACATAATGTATAACATGTTGTTGCTCGAAATTCTATGTTTATTTTGATACAAAAAAAATAAAAAAAATATTTCAACTAAAAAGATTTTTATTTTGACTTATTCCAAGCTTTCTCTTTTTGTGGTCCAACAATTTTTTTTTAAAAAAAACCCTCAAAAACATCAGTGTTTGAAGTTGTGAAGTTGTCTAACATGTGATTGACAAGTTGTGGAACATCTAGATTCCTTATATCCAGTTGGCTACATGTGCTCAAATGTAACAGGCATTTTTGTGGCTTTTCAAATGCATACACAAAAACAGGTGGGAAAGGGAAGTATAAAAAATGAATACATTGTTGCATACTATATAAACAGCCATAATTTTAGCTGCATAGTTCAAGGTGGGCGGAATGGGGCAGACAGGCAAAGCACAGCAGGAATCAAGAATGTTTGTAGAATGTAATGACTTGCTGATAGTAATTTCTTAAGCACTGACGTTCATATGACGTATATCACTTTTTTTGCTGTCATCATTCCCATCGGCTCCTGATTCAGGTATCCCAGAGGAGCCTGGCTAAGCTTTTACACAAAAAAAAAAAACAAAAAATCCTAGACTAAGATTTTGGATGTAATAGCATAAATTGAATTTGCTCCATGAGAGGACACCCTCTCCCTCCCTTCATCATTTTTATAACATATTCACCTTCCTGGACTCAGTCACCAACACCTTATTCACACACCCTTAGTCAACTGATCAGTCATTCAGATATTCATATTGATTGTAAACTAATAAAATCAATTCTCAGTTGGATGTGTGCAAGTAACATGTTTATTGTGATCTCATGTCTGATGAGGTTGTTTAATGTTGTTTTTTTCATTTGCGACACTAGAGATTTCCTTTATATGTAATCTAGTTTTGTCTTCCCCCATCCCACACATTTAGACTCGATAAATCTTTTTCTATCTGGTGATAAGTAGTTGGGGACTCTTATTGCCTAGATAGTCACTCTAGGGCAGCATCTTAGTATTTAATACAGTTCTAAATTTGGGTCATATCTAGCACCATCCCTATATACATCTTTTTGTATATATATATATATATATATATATATATATATATATATATATATATATATATATATATATATATATATATATATATATATACACACACACACACACACACACACAGGGTTTATTTGTTGTGGTACTCACCAGTGCTGAGTACCTCCATATATCAATAAATAATAGATATGTAAACAGCCAAAAACTTTGTTTTGTCCAAAAGAATCATTTCAGATTTTTAAAATTGTTCATTTTGTCCAGATTTTGTCCATGCAGGTATTTGATTCGGACGAATATTGGATTTTAATTAATTACTATTATTTCCAATGGGAACAGCTTATATAGACAATTATTTTACATTATAGGATTTGAACAATTAAAAGAACCTAATTTTCAATGTTAAAGGAAAATACAACTCCTGTATAACTAAAATCAAGCATTTACTGCCTGTCTGTCCTTAAAGGGATAGGAAAGTCACAATTAAACGTGCATGATTCCGTTAGAGCAGGTCATTTTAAGATACTTTAACATTCACTTCTATTTTCAAATGAGCTTTGTTCTCTTGGTATCTCTTGTTATCCCTTGTTGAAAAAGAATACACACATATCCTACACTATTGGAAGCTAGTGGCTGATTGGTGCCTGCAAACATTTGTCTTTTGTGATTGGCTCACTAGATGTGATCAGCTAGTAGTGCAATGCTGTTGCTTTAGCAAAGGATAGCAAGATAAGGAGACAAATTTGATAATAGAAGTAAACTGGAAAGTTGATTAAAATTGTATGTTCTATCCAAATCATGAAACAAAAATTGTGGGATTTCCCGTCCCTTTAAAGGGATAGTCTAGTTAAAATTAAACTTTCCTAATTCAGATAGAGCATGCAATTTTAAGCAACTTTTAAATTTATTCCTATTATCAATTTTTATTCGTTCTCTTGGTATCTTTATTTGAATGTAAGCTTAGGAGCTGGCCTATTTTTGGTTCAGACCTAGGTAGCACTTGCTGATTGGTGTCTAAATGTAGCCAACCAATCAGCAAGTGCTACCCTGGTTCTGAACCAAAAATGGGCTGGCTTCTAAGCTTACAATCTTGCTTTTAAAAATAAAGATACCAAGAGAATGAAGACATTTTCATAATAGGAGTAAATTAGAAAATTGCTTAAAATTGCATGCTCTATCTGAATCATGAAAGTTAAATTTTCCCTTTAACATCAGTTTCCTGTCCCTTTCACATTAGTCAATGGTAATATTATAGCAGGATTGGACAGGGGAAAGTGGACTAATAAATGGTATGACCCCCTGTACATCATGTAATCGTTTTTTGTCATGCAATCATTCATTTTCCATCTGCATTGTATCATAATAATAAATAAATAACAATAATGTATTCGGCTCTTCGTATATTGAACGTCATCCGAAGCCCAAATGCTCATTTCTTCTAAATAATCAGTGAATACTGGCACCTTTTTCTCCCCAAAGAATGGGTAAAGCACACTCCAATAACTTGTTTTTAGTTGTTCAAGTACTCAGGGTGCACGTCCAAGAGAATCATACTCAAAACAACGAAGACACTCACTGGGAATTTAAATTTCCTTTAATACAAAAATAACATTTTGGGTTATATCTGAGGATGGAGGTGATCCCAAAATGTTATATTTGTATTAAAGGAAATTAAAATTCCCAGTGAGTGCCTTCATTGTTTGGCTATATATAAATTGTTTTTTTTTTTTTTTTTTTTTTTTTAATTAATTAATTAATTAATTAATTAATATTTATATTTATATATAGGATGGAGTTTGTCAGATTCTTTTGCTAGACAACCCACTAGTGACAGTTATAGGCAGAACTGATGCCTTCAATAGAGTCTGTCAAGCCATTGGGTTCAAGCCATTTTCTCAAATAAGAAAGGCAGCTATTACATTATTTTGGAGCTGCCACAATATGATAGCAATTGTTTCCTATGACTGCCAGTATCATGTGTGACAGACCATAACCTCTCTCTTTGCAAGTCCTAAAAAGTGATTGTTCAATAGATTTTAGGTTAATAAAACTAATTCCAGAGGATCATAAAGAAAAATATTCTACTTCAACTCTATCCCTGATGAAGAATAATACTTACTGCTGCTCATCTGACTTTAAAATATCTAACTTTGCCCCCGCAACCAAAAACTACCCTAACCGCACTGTCCAAAAATTCCATAAGTGCAACCTCCCCCACCTCAAAATATTCTAACCAAACTGTCCTGAAACTCCTAATACGTGCTTGCCTAACCTTTGTTTAAACTACATTAATTTCACATATATATATATATATATATATATATATATATATATATATATATATATATATATATATATATATATATATATATATATATATATATATATTTATATATATATATAGTGTAGTCATTAAATAGTAAGTTGAGGCTTTACAACAAAAAACAGATGGCTAGATTACGAGTTGTGCGTTATGAGTGAAAAAGCAGCGTTATGGCTTTTTTTCACTACCGCTGGTATTACAGGTGTTGTAAGTATAGCTGTACTGCACACCTTTTTGGCTGTAATGCAACGTAACTACCGCGCCTTTCAAAAAGTCCTTTTTCAATGGGACTTCCACAGCACCGGTATTACGAGTTTGCCTATCCGGCCAAAAAGTGAGCGGTACAGCCCATAACTACAAGATCTGTACCGCAACCTGAAAGTCAGTAGTTATGGGATTTACGCTACAAATCTGTAGCATAAAACTCATAACTAAAGTGCTACAAAGTACACTAACACCCATAAACTACCTATTAACCCCTAAACCGAGGCTCTCCCGCATCGCAAACACTAAAATAAAATTATTAACCCCTAATCTGCCGCTCCGGACATCACCGCCACTATAATAAACATATTAAACCCTAAACCGCCGCACCCCCACATCGCAAACACTAGTTAAATATTATTAACCCCTAATCTGCTGCCCCCAATGTCGTTGCCACCTACATACACTTATTAACCCCTAATCTTCTGTCCCTAACATCGCCGCAACCTACATTACTGTTATTAACCCCTAATCTGTTGCCCCCAAAATCGCTGCCAGCTAACTACACTTATTAACCCCTAATCTGCTGCCCCCAATGTCGCCGCCACTATACTAAAGTTATTAACCCCTAAACCTAACCCTAAGTCTAACCCTAACATAACCCTAACCCTAACACCCACTAACTTTAACATAATTAAAATAATTCCAAATAAAAATTACAATTAATACCTAAATTATTCCTATTTAAAAATAAATAAATACTTACCTGTAAAATAAAACCTAAGATAGCTACAATATAACTAATAGTTACATTGTAGCTATCTTAGGTTTTATTTTTATTTCACAGGTAAGTTTGTGTTTATTTTAACTAGGTTGATTAGTGTAATAGTTATTAACTATTTACTAACTACCTAGTAAAAATAAATACAAATTTACCTGTAAAATAAAACCTAACCTGTCTTACAGTTAAACCTAACATTACACTAAAATTAAATACATTAAATTAGAAAAATACATTTATCTAAATTACAAAAAATAATAAACACAAAATTACACAAAATAAAAAAGAAATGATCAAATATTTAAACTAATTACACCTAATCTAATAACCCTATCAAATTAAAAAAAGCCCCCCTCAAAATAAAAAAAAGCCCTAGCCTACACTAAACTGCCAATGGCCCTTAAAAGGGCCTTTGGCGGGGCATTGCCCCAAAGAAATCAGCTTTTTTACCTGTAAAAAAAATACAAACAACCCCCCAACAGTAAAACCCACCACCCACACAACCAAACCTCCCAAAAATAAATAAACCTAAGCTCCCCATTGCCCTGAAAATGGTCCCAAATCTAAAAATAAAACCCACCCAATAAACCCTTAAAAAAACCTAACACTAACCCCGAAGATCCACTTACAGTTTTTGGAGACCGGACATCCATCCTCATCCAGCCGGGGAAGTCTTCATCCAAGCAGCAAGAAGTCCTCAACGAAGCCGGGAGAAGTCTTCATCCAAGTGGCAAGAAATCCTCAATGAAGCCGGGAGAAGTCTTCATCCAAGCAGCAAGAAGTCGTCCTCTAGGCAGTCAGAAGTCTTCATCCAGACAGCATCTTCTATCTTCATCCTTTTGACGCGGAGTGGCTCCATCTTCAAGACATCCGGCGTGGAGCATCCTTTTCATACGGCCCCAGCCATACACTGAAGGTTCCCTTTAAGGGATGTCATCCAAAATGGCATCCCTTGAATTCCGATTGGCTGATAGAATTCTATCAGCCAATCAGAATTAAAGGGTAAAAAATCATATTGGCTGATGCTATCAGCCAATAGGATTGAGCTTGCATTCTATTGGCTTATTAGAACAGCCAATATGATTGAAGCTCAATCCTATTGGCTGATTGCATCAGCTAATAGGATTTTTTACCCTTTAATTCCGATTGGCTGATAGAATTCTACCAGCCAATCGGAATTTAAGGGATGCCATCTTGGATGACGTCCCTTAAAGGAACGCTTCAGTGTACGGCTGGGACCGTATGAAGAAGATGCTCCGAGCCGGATCTCTTGAAGATGGAGCCGCTCCGCGTCGGAAGGATGAAGATAGAAGATGCCATCTGGATGAAGACTTCTTGTCAGGGGTTTTTCCCTGATCTGTTTGCCATGTGCTGCTGGCAGCCATTTTACTCACCTCTCTTGCTGACTCTGGTGCATACTGTGTGATGCTCCTCATTTCCTGCACTTCCTTTTATGGCCAGACTGGTGTACATCATCCGTGTGAGACAGGATGCAGTCTCAGAATTGTGATGTCATCACTTATTATTTAAAGGGCCTCTGTTCAGTATGCTTTGCCCTTGCATTGTCTCAGACCTGTTTGTGAGAGCTCCTGTGTATTACCTGGCTGTCTGACGTCCCTCCTGGTTCCTGATCCCTGGCTTGTTTCTGACTCTGCTGTTCTCCTTGTTCCTGATTCCGGCTCATCTGACTATTCGCTTTGGCTCCTGACTCGGCTCGTCTGACTACCAGTTCTGGTTTTGATTTCTGGCTTGTTATTTGACTTGTGGACTTTTTATTATTTTTTGCTATTAATAAAGGTGTGATTATTTTTGCACTTTTGTTTGATTCCTGGCACCCTGACACTTCTGCCTGCCTGGAGGACAACTTCTTGCCGCTTGGATGAAGACTTCTCCCGGCTTCGTTGAGGACTTCTTGCCGCTTGGATGAAGACTTCTCCTGGCTGGATGAGGATGGATGTCCGGTATTCAAAACTGTACGTGGATCTTCGGGGGTTAGTGTTAGGTTTTTTTTAAGGGTTTATTGGGTGGGTTTTATTTTTAGAGTAGGGACTTTGGGCACCTTAAAAGAGCTAAATGCCCTTTTAAGGGCAATGCCCATCCAAATGCCCCTTTCAGGGTAATGGGGAGCTTAGGTTTTTTAGGTAGGTTTTTATTTGGGGTGGTTGGTTGTGTGGGTGGTGGGTTTTACTGTTGGGGGGTTGTTTGTATTTTTTTTTACATGTAAAAGAGCTGATTTCTTTGGGGCAATACCTCGCAAAAGGCCCTTTTAAGGGTTATTGGCAGTCTAGTGTAGGCTATGTTTTCTTTATTTTGGGGGGGCTTTTTTATTTTGATAGGGCTATTAGATTAGGAGTAATTCGTTTTTATTTTTGATAGTTTCTTTTTTTATTTTGTGTAATTTAGTGTTTATTATTTTCTGTAATTTAGATAAATGTATTTTTTTAATTTAATTTATTTAATTTTATTGTAATGTTAGGTGTTAGTGTGAGGCAGGTTAGGTTTTATTTTACAGGTAAATTTGTATTTTTTTTTTTTTAATATATACTTTATTAGTTTTTCAAATAAAATAAACAAGTACAACATTAGTACGACCAAATCGTACTATTCCAGTGACAAACATAAATAATGGATACATAAGGAAACACAGAGCGTGTGACAAGAGATCTTATAAATATATGTAGCCTCTATATCCAACATAGAGGGATGACAAATTGTACACTTAAATCAAAAGTGAGTAATGAGGGGAGGGGGGGGGGGGGGAGGGGGTCATCCAAGGTGAAGGGGGGGGGGGTGAGGAAGGGAAAGCAGGACCTAAGGTACCGGGAATGGACCTACAATGGACACTAGCTAAAACTGGGTAGGTGTGGGATGGCGTACCGACACTACTGGGCGAAGGTACAATGTCTTAAGTCTCAAAGTTAAGGAGCCATGTCGTATCAAACCTATTCTTCCATTCTGCCCATATTAGTTCAAAGAAGTCAACTCTATCTTTGGAGTAATAGATAGGCTTTTCCATGGTGTAGATATAGGCCATGGTTTGAGTAATGTCAGACCAAGGTGGAGGGTTGGTTCTCTTCCAAGCTTTGGCAATGTTAAGTTTAACAGCTGAAAGGAGATAGATGCTTAATGAAGCGTAGTGTCTGGGGAGTTTACAAGTACCCACATGGAGTAAGGCAACTTCTGGGGTGCAGGGGATAGAGATACCCATATTCGATAGGTTTGAAAAGCACTTGTTCCAGGTGGGCCTCAACTTGGGGCAGGACCACCAAATGTGCGTCATGTCTCCTACCATGCCGCAACCTCTCCAGCAGATCGGAGATGCTTCAGGGAAAATCTCTGCTAATCTAGTAGGCACAAAATACCATTGTGTAAGCAATTTAATGTAAGTCTCGTGCATAGTGACACAATGAAGTGTTTTATTTGTGAGAAGTAGTGTGCGGTGCCATTCTTTAGTGGGGGCAGTGAACTCAAGTTTCTGCTCCCATTTAGTGACGTGTATTGCCTTGTCTGAAGGGGTTGATCCCTCCATGATAGAGTAATGGAGAGATAGTGGCTTACCCAGCCGTAGACCCTGCTGCCATCTGGCTTCCCAAATGGTTAATGGCCGGGATAGGGATGGTTTAAAACCCCAGCTAGACAAAAAGCTGAGGACCCTAACATATTCGAATCACAAGTAGGGCGGAGGAGGCGATGAGTCACCTATTTGGGCAAAGGGCACAAACGAATCACAAGGAGATGAGGACCAAAGGTCTGCCACTCTCGAGACACCTAATCTCTGCCACGTCAAAGGGTGAGAATCTGGAAGGCCAGAGAGAAGGCCAGTTAATGAAGTGATGGGGGATGGATGGGGAGCCACCTGGGGGCAGTGTCTCAGCTGTTCCCAAGTAGCTAAACACTCTTGGATTATCTGATTCTCTATCCCCAAGGATCTCCTACAGTGAGGAGGGGTCCAGATCAAGTCTCTCAGGGTGAGGTCAAAGGGTAGGGAGGCCTGTTCAATCGACCTCCATCTACTATCAGAATTCTTTACTCCCCATTGGGTAATGTGCGTAAGCATGGCGGCTTCGTAGTATCTGGAAATAGATGGGGAGGCCACCCCCCCCCGTGCATTCTGGGATACTGCAGAAGTTTGTGAGCTACTCATGGAGGTTTATTCTGCCATATATATTTGGTGCAGGCGCCTTGAAACTGGGTAAGAAGAGATCTAGGTACTCTGATAGGGAGGCATCTCATGACATATGTCAGCTTTGGGAGATAGCTCATTTTAAGGGCTGCAACCCGACCAAGCCAAGAGATACATCTGTAGTTCCACTGCTTGGTCAGAGTATGCAATTCAGTTAAGAGGGGCTTATAGTTATTCGAAATTAGGTTGGAAATGGAGTTAGATAGCTTGACTCCTAGATGGGAGATATATACATTGTTAATGACAAAATTATATTTGTCTCGTAGGGAGTTGGTAACTAGTTCAGAAAAGCCCTGCATGTAGAGTTCCGATTTGGATTGGTTCAGTCTATAAAAGGATAGGCCACTGAAAGTGACCAGTATGGATAAGAGCTTAGGGAACTCGCTCAGGGGGTTTGCAGAGAATATGGTAGTATCATCTGCGAACAGAGCCACTTTGTGAACTGTTCCATGGAGGGTAACTCCAGACATTCCTCTATCAGCTCTAATAGCAGCTGCCAGGGGTTCTATGGCCAGCACAAATAGGATGGGTGAAAGGGGGCATCCCTGCCGGGTGCCGTTAGAGATAGGGAAGGGAGAGGAGTGAAACCCCAGACCTCTGACTGAGGCCGTGGGGGCCGAGTATAAAGCCCGCACCGCTTGGATGATGGAAACCGGGAAGCGAAGGGTCGCTAGTACATCCCACCGAACCCGGTCAAACGCTTTCTCAGCGTCAAGAGAAAGCACAGCTATTGGTTTGTTAAGTCTTTTGGTTTCTAGGAGAATATTGAGGAGTCTTCTCGTGTTGTCGGGTGTAAGGATTCCACTCCTGGTTTTCCTTTTTTTCTTCTACAGCTCACCTTACACCTCTATTTAAGTCATGTCTCCGCCCCAAACAAGTGCTTAGTTATTAACTTCATATCAGCTAAGCTCTATGCATCCATTTCTTAACCTGTGCATTATTTCATGAATTGAAGATATTTGCTACTACAAGTTATTGGATTACAATTACCAGCAGGAACTGTTACTACAAACTGCTACCCAGTGAACGAATTTATTTCATCTAAGTTACTTTTACTCTGAGGATTGGATCTTTTTCATCAGACACCTGCAAGCAGTACAAACCGGGACTTTCAAGGAATAACCGCAAGTAACATAAAATCTTAAGTTGCTGCCACACAGTTAACTGATATAATTGCTGCAATTGTTATCATATCGCTACTTCTGTTTCAATATAACTTTTTGTAACAAACCAGTTTCACTGTAACGCTACGGAACAGCTCTGACGTCATCAGCAGGGGAACTCCTGTGTACTTGACACGCCCCTGTCAGCAGCTGCAGATTTCTGTGTTCTCTCTCACTACATATTACTCGGTTACTACTACAATCAGGTTTAACGGTGGTTAGTCCACATAACTCTTGCTACCTATCTAAACAAAGGTCTCAATATTGAAATTCACTGCTTATCAATTCTGAATATTATTTCATAAAATCTTGTACTTCATTTTCAGTTATAGTTTGGAATATTGCTACACATTAATTGTAGCTTATCACTACAAATATATACTCATACTTCAATTCATCATATATTAAAACTCACTCTGAATCATCACAGCCTATGCTGAAATAATAGTCTGTATTTCAAAGTGAAACATTCACACTTTAAGGCAGTTGAGATCCAACATAATAAAACTCATTACAGAATAACTAAGCCATTATTATGGATCCAGCCGAACTCCCACAAATTGTCTTTAACCTGTCACAAAGGGTAGACCAACTCAGCCAGGGTCTAAGAGAATTACAATTGGAAAATGAGACTTTGAGAAACGTTATAAAAGATTCCATTAATCCTAAGCTACCAGCCCAAGAGACCTCTCCTGAACCCTTTGTTGCTCCTCCAGAATATTTTCAAGGAGACAGAAATCAATACCGCCACTTTAAGAATGCTTGCCTTCTTAATTTTTCTCTCAAGCCTAGGACCTATCCAAATGATAGGGTGAAAGTTCTCTGCATGATAAGCTATTTAAGGGGAGAACCCCGTATATGGGCTGACACACTATTTGAAACTAATAATCCGGTCCTATCATCCTTTTCGGCATTTCTTGACGTCATGGATGAATTGTATAATGATACCAACCTCCAAATTACAGCTGAGAGCAAAATGAGGAAACTTAAACAAGGTTCCAGACCTGTGGAATATTACATAACTGAGTTCAAACAGTACTCCATTGACTCCCAATGGAATGCCATAGCCCTCAGAAATCAATTTAGGCTTGGTCTTTCCGATGCAGTCAAGGATGAATTAGCCAGAACAGAATTGCCAGAGACACTTGAGGCTCTTATGAAATTAAGTAGCCATATCGATAGAAGATTAAGGGAGAGAAGATCAGAACGACAATACTCAGACCAGCCATACAAAAAGGAAAAGGTTCCCAGTCCTAACCAACCTACTCTTAGGTCTACTAGTCCCAGCGGAGCTGAAGCTATGGATATCAGCATCTTCAGGGGTCCGCTATCACCGGATGAACGTTTGAGAAGAAAGACCCGGGGCCTTTGCATGTATTGTGGTGATCCAGCTCACAGTCTTAAGGACTGCCCTATCATACCTCAGAAAAAGAACAGTAAGTGTAGCACTAACTTTACCTCTCAAGTAGTACTTAATAAACCACTTCACTGTTCTCTACTTTTGTCTTTACAGTGGGCAAGTAAACAGATCTCAGTCCCTGCTATCGTTGACACCGGAGCTCAAGGCAACTACATTGACAGCTCATTAGTCTCTATCAATAAAATACCACTGATTAAGAAATTGTCTCCTATTTCTCTTCGTGTTGTTGATGGCTCTGAGATTTCTTCTGGACCTATTACACATCATACCATTCCTCTTTCTGTCACAACATTAAACAATCATCATGAACATCTCTCTTTTGATGTGATTACATCTCCATTATTTCCAATTGTTCTTGGGTTGGCTTGGCTACAACTACATGAACCTCAGATCAGTTGGAAATCTTTAGACATACATTTAAACTCTCAATATTGCCAACAAACTTGTATTAGGCAGTCACTACTTTCTCTGAACCCCACTCCTGACATTCTTGTACCAATTGAATACAGTCACTTTGCTGAGGTTTTCAGTAAAAAAGAGGCTGAAACACTTCCTCCTCATCGATCCTATGACTGCCCCATAGAGTTAAAACCAGGTACAACTCCACCTATAGGACATTTATATCCTCTATGTCAATCCGAATTAGACCATCTGAAAAGCTATTTAGATGAGAATTTGAAGAAAGGATTCATTCGTCCTTCTGTCTCACCAGCTGGTGCTGGTATGTTTTTTGTCCGAAACAAGGATAATTCTTTACGCCCTATTATCGATTTTAGACAACTAAATAAGATCACCATAAAAAATCGCTACCCACTGCCACTCATTCCGGAACTCATAGAGAGACTAAGACATGCCACTATCTATACTAAATTGGATCTGAGGGGCGCATACAACCTTGTACGCATCAGAGAGGGGGATGAATGGCTCACGGCTTTTAGAACAAGATATGGGTTGTATGAATACCTAGTTATGCCTTTCGGACTCACCAACGCACCAGCAACCTTCCAATTCTTTATAAATGACATTTTTCATGATTTACTCGATATTTGTGTCATAGTTTATTTAGATGATATTCTGATTTATTCCTCCAATACTACTGACCACATCAAACACGTTAGTTGGGTTTTATCTCGTCTCCAGGTTCACCGACTTTATGCCAAACTGGAAAAATGCATTTTTCATACTACAACCATAGATTTCCTGGGTTATTCCATCAGCCCTGAAGGCATTCAAATGCAAGAAGGAAAAGTTGAGGCAGTAAAATCCTGGCCAACTCCTATGAACAGAAAAGATCTACAAAAATTCCTCGGATTCAGTAATTATTACAGGAAATTCATCCGGAATTTCTCGAGTATTTCGAAACCTCTTACCAAACTTACTAGTTCCAATTGCGTGTTCAGATGGTCGAAAGAAGCTGCTGATGCTTTCAATTTCCTCAAGGAGTCCTTTTCCTCAGCTCCTATTTTAAAGTATCCTGATCCCGATCTACAATATATATTGGAAGTGGATTCTTCGGATTATGCACTCGGTGCAGTCTTATCACAACGTAAGACACTCAAAGAACCTCTATTTCCTATCGGCTTCTTTTCAAAAATTATGTCCTCTGCAGAAATGAATTACTCCATAGGGGATAAAGAATTACTCGCCATCAAAAGAGCTTTGGAATTTTGGAGACATCTCCTAGAAAGTACATCTCATCCCATCATAATTTATACAGACCATCGTAACCTTGAGTTTCTACAGAACAACAAAACTTTATCTGGGAGACAGGTTAGATGGAGCCTCTTCTTCAGTCGTTTTGATTTCCAGATTTTGTATAGACCTGGATCGAAAAATGGAAAGGCAGATGCACTCTCCCGCAGAGATCCTAGACCCATTCCTGAATATACACCTAGTTGTATCCTAC
Source organism: Bombina bombina (assembly GCF_027579735.1). Lineage (NCBI taxonomy): Eukaryota > Metazoa > Chordata > Amphibia > Anura > Bombinatoridae > Bombina > Bombina bombina. The sequence continues at coordinate 84,144,323 of NC_069507.1, read as the reverse complement.
CACCCTCTAAATTCCTCGCTTCATTATCTATATCAGTTCCAGACTATGAAGCCGCCTTAGGGTTGGAAAAACAAGCACTTCTGAACTCCCTAATTAAGAAAGATGGATTATATTATCATGGTTCTCAAATTTACGTACCTGAACCACTCAGAGCACAAATTATTAAAGAACACCATGATCCTCCCTTACTTGGTCATGTAGGTATCAGACGCACTAAGGAATTAGTAAGCAGAACTTACTGGTGGCCATCCATGGAAAATTCTATCAAGCTCTACATTCAGCAATGTATTACTTGCTCAGTATCCAAACCCGAGAGAAGACCTCCCTATGGACTCCTCATGCCTTTGGACATACCCAATTCACCCTGGGCTCACATTGGTATGGATTTTATCGTAGAATTACCGCCAAGCTCTGGTTTCACCACCATTTTAGTTGTTACTGACCACTTTACTAAAATGGCACATTTCATTGCTTACCACAAGTTGCCTACTTCTTCAGAAACTGCACATTTGTTTCTGAACAACATTGTAAGGCATCACGGTTTACCGACTGTTTTGTTTACAGACAGAGGTAGCCAATTTACCTCAAGGTTTTGGAAGACACTCACTACAAGTCTGCAAATTGAACAACGGCTAAGTACTGCTTTCCACCCACAAACGAACGGACAAACTGAAAGATTGAACCAATGGCTCAAACAATACTTACGTTGCTACTGCTCATACCATCAACATAAATGGTCATCTTTTCTTGCTATGGCAGAATTTTCCTACAATAACACTATCAACAGTACCACCAATTACTCTCCCTTTTTTGCTAATTATGGGTTCAATCCTAGATTCAATTTTCAGCATTCCTCTTCTGAAAATACACCATCTGTTGACGAATTACTACAACGCCTATCTGAAAACTTCCATCATCTATCTACTAACATACAGCATGCACAAGCATCTCAGAAAAAGTATTATGACTTAAGACGTAGAGTTGCTCCAAAGTATGAAGTAGGAGACTTCGTGTGGTTGTCAACCAAAAATATCAAGTTACATCTTCCCAAGAAGAAATTGGCTAGTCTATTCATAGGCCCATTCAAGATCACTCACATAGTAAATGAGAATGCAGTTACCTTGGATCTACCTGATAATTTGGTAATACACCCTACCTTCCATGTCTCTTTACTGAAGCCTTATACGGGTCGACACCCTCCTACTCCTCTCCTTCCTCCTGATCCGGTATGCCTGGACACAAACATGTACGAAGTTCAGGATCTCTTGGATTCCAGATATTATAATGGTGAACTTCAGTATCTAGTGAGATGGAAAGGGTTTTCATCTGACGAAGACTCTTGGGAGCCTCATACTCATATTGATGCTACAAGGCTTGTTGCACGTTTCCATAGAGGTTTTCCCCACAGACCAAAACATCCAGCCGTGGTCGGCTTGCTTGAGGGGGGGGACGTGTAAGGATTCCACTCCTGGTTTTCCTTTTTTTCTTCTACAGCTCACCTTACACCTCTATTTAAGTCATGTCTCCGCCCCAAACAAGTGCTTAGTTATTAACTTCATATCAGCTAAGCTCTATGCATCCATTTCTTAACCTGTGCATTATTTCATGAATTGAAGATATTTGCTACTACAAGTTATTGGATTACAATTACCAGCAGGAACTGTTACTACAAACTGCTACCCAGTGAACGAATTTATTTCATCTAAGTTACTTTTACTCTGAGGATTGGATCTTTTTCATCAGACACCTGCAAGCAGTACAAACCGGGACTTTCAAGGAATAACCGCAAGTAACATAAAATCTTAAGTTGCTGCCACACAGTTAACTGATATAATTGCTGCAATTGTTATCATATCGCTACTTCTGTTTCAATATAACTTTTTGTAACAAACCAGTTTCACTGTAACGCTACGGAACAGCTCTGACGTCATCAGCAGGGGAACTCCTGTGTACTTGACACGCCCCTGTCAGCAGCTGCAGATTTCTGTGTTCTCTCTCACTACATATTACTCGGTTACTACTACAATCAGGTTTAACGGTGGTTAGTCCACATAACTCTTGCTACCTATCTAAACAAAGGTCTCAATATTGAAATTCACTGCTTATCAATTCTGAATATTATTTCATAAAATCTTGTACTTCATTTTCAGTTATAGTTTGGAATATTGCTACACATTAATTGTAGCTTATCACTACAAATATATACTCATACTTCAATTCATCATATATTAAAACTCACTCTGAATCATCACAGCCTATGCTGAAATAATAGTCTGTATTTCAAAGTGAAACATTCACACTTTAAGGCAGTTGAGATCCAACATAATAAAACTCATTACATCGGGACCTTCCCTTCCAGGTATGAAACCAACCTGGTCAGGGTTAATAAGCGTGAGGAGAAGTTTCGCGAGTCTATTGGCCAGGATTTTTGCATATATTTTAACGTCAGTGTTGATTAGGGATATGGGCCTATAGCTAGCGCAGAGGGTCGGGTCCTTGTTGGGCTTGAGAATCGTGATGATAGAGGCCTCTAGGAACTCCCCTCAAAATTTACCCTCGTCCATAGCTAGATTATAGAATCCGGTCAGGACGGGGGCAATCTCCCGCAGGAATGTCTTATAAAAGATCGCTGTGAAACCGTCCGGCCCAAGGGCCTTGAGAGACTTCAAATTTTTGACAACAAGTTTAACCTCTTGAGGCGTGATGCGACTATCTAAACTGTCAATAGTGGTCTCCTCTAGGGCGGGTAATTTTAAGGAGCGCAGGAAAGGACCTATAGCCTCCAACGGGGTTGGCTGGAATGAAGCGTCATTTTGGATATTATATAGGGCCGAATAGTACTCGCTGAACTGCTGGCCGATTTGTGATGGGAGTTTAAAGGACTGAACGCCTTTTTTTAATCTCGTGAATACGGGAGATGCTAGTACGGTGTCTTAATTTGTTAGCTAAGAGCATGTCTGCTTTGTTACCCTTAGAGTAAAATAGCTGTTTCAGCTTGAGTAAGTTATTTTGGGTCTTAATGTATTCTAGCTTACATATATGCCTCCTCAAATCTCTAATCTCCTCCTCGATGTCTAGGTTAGCTTCTGTCCGTCTTTGTGATTCGAGTCCCCTTAATTTATGGTGGGCCTGGGATAAAGAGAGACCTGCCTGTTTCCTCAAATGGGCTTGTTTTCGAATAAAGAAACCTCTAGTGGTGGCCTTAAAGGCCCCCCATAGTATATCTTCTCGCATCCCTGGGGTGTCGTTAATTTGCAAAGTGAAGTTTATTTCTTTTCTAAGTTCCTCTCTAAAAGGAATATCGGGTAAAAGGGTGTGGGGAAGCTTCCAGTTAGGTCTGGGTCTGGTGGTGTCCTGTGACTCTAGGTCCATTAGGACCATGTCATGGTCTGACCATGGGCACGCACAAATCTTTGTGGAGAGTATAAGGTCCAGGGAGTCTGGGTGACAAAACACATAATCTAGTCTGGAATGCGTGGAATGGGGTATGGAGTAGTGAGTGAAGTCTCTGTCTAGAGGGTGTAGAGATTTCCAAGCATCAAAGAGATTAAACTGGAACATAAGTTCCCGAAATCTCCGACATGTGGTCTCTGGGCTAGGGGGACTCTTTTTGGAAGGCTTCGTCCGTCTATCCAGGCCGCCATCCCACACCATGTTCAGATCTCCTGCTAGAATTACCCTACCCTGTCGAACCCGGTCCACTTTACGTAAGATTTTCTTTAGGTATCTGGGTTGAAGGGTGTTAGGCAAATATACGGATACTAAGGTGTATGTGACATGGTCCAGGTTACATATCAGGATAAGGTACCTAGCCTGTGGATCTGTAATCTCGTGGAGAGGTTCGAAGGCCACCCTTTTGTTAATCAAGACAGCTACGTCTCTAGCCTTCTTAGAATAAGAGGCAGTGTTTACAACAGGATAGTCACGGAGTGACAGGCCGGGGGAGGAGTCTCTTAAAAGATGTGTTTCCTGAAGGAAGGTCACATCGGCCTTGTGGAATTTTAGCGTTCTAGACAGCAGGCTCCGTTTGCCAAAGGTGTTTAGACCTCTTACATTTAGTGTCAAAAATCTAAGGGGCGCCATTAACAAACAATAAACACTTGAGGATTAGGGATAAGGGAAGGTCAGTGGGGAGGGTGAAAGATGCAGGGAAGGGGATTAAGGACAGGGGGAGGCTGGTGGAAATAGTCCACCTAAGTGGGACCCAAACGTGGGTTCCAAGGTCTGGGGGGGAGCTAAACCAAACTATTAGGGTAGGGCTAGTAAACACATAGCCCCGCTCTCAAAAGAAATGCAGGTTGGCCAGCAGTCTGGCCGGGTCACATATCAATCATGTCAATCTGTTATGTGGGTATTAACTTACTTCTCGTACAACCGTCCAGCCAGAAGCTAGCCAACCCGCACTGCTCCTAAAAATTAAACAGAAACATCTGCATACAGGGTAAAAAATGTTAGCAAAAATCAATTAACATTCAAACAGGTGTGGCAGAAAACTATCAAGTAGGTGAGGCTTGAGGCCTCGGGATGTGGTCAGGTGGATTGGGTTTCTGGCGCTTAGGCCTCTGCTCTTTGACAGACCATGCTGGGGCTGAGACACGTAGTTTGGACTGGGCAACTGTCTGAGATTCCACTGCAGGCTGCAGGCCCCAAGTAGCTAGGAGAGTGCTGACCACCGCAGGGGAAGAGACAAAATGAGACTGATTATCTTTTGTCACTATTAATTTAGTGGGAAATCCCCACCTGTACTTGATGTTGGCCTTCCTGAGTTGTGCAGTGATAGGGGCATATAATCTTCGTTGTTGCAGCGTGTGCGATGAGAGATCCGGGAGGAGCTGAATATCCTTGAGGTTATCAGGTAGACTGGGCTTATTATAGGACGCCTGCATCAGGCGGTCCTTAAATTTGAAGTTATGGAAGCAAACCACCACATCTCGTGGCTTGTCGGAAGACATTGACCTTGGCCTAAGAGCCCTATGCGCTCGCTCCATACTGTGACTATCACCCTCCAGGGGGCCAAGCAGGGCAGTGTAGAGGGATGTGAGAAATTCTTGTAGATCCCCTGGCAGAACTGATTCAGGTATGCCTCTAAACCTTATATTATTTCTTCTGGTCCTATCTTCCACATCGGCCAGTTTTAATTCGAGCTGAGAGATCTGTTCTGCCAAGTTTTCAGCGTATGCTAGGATGTTAGAGTTGTCTGTGGCGAGGTCATCATGTTGTCTCTCCAGAGTATCAATCCTGTCACCCATCTCTCCTATGTCTTTCCTGAGTTCCGCTGAGCTCCTCTGAATCTCGGATGTGATAGATTTAGTTTGAGCCGCAAGCATCTTTTGTAGAGTGCTCTCCGTGATGTAATGGTTTAAGTGGGCTCCTGATTGGGAGCTTGATTGGGAGTCCTCATCTTGCGACTCGGGGTCGCTTACCGCCTTCCGCATAGGAAGAGGGTACTTTATGGGCTGAGAGAAATGATCGAGCACAGTTTTTTTTATCGCTGCAGGGGTTCTAGGATTCCTTCTAGATGCATGTGGCATGACTCTTGCCTCTATAGAGCAGCTGCAGACTTAAGAAATGAACCACCTTGACCACTCCAGGACCTGTAGAAATAACTGTTAATGCAGAAGGACTACCTAGTAAAAGTTATAACATCTAAGCAGAAATATTGCAATACAGAGATATATAAGAGGGAAAGTCGGCTCTGTAACCTCCTACAAGGGATGGGAGTGGGGTCTCAGGGACCCCCACGCACCTCAGGGAGGGGGATACGACCAAAAGGAAGGGGAAAGGGTAGGGGACGTGACCAACCCAGACAAGCTGGGTCGGAAAGGGGGAGGTGCAGAGGGGGAGCTAGGTAGAGCGGCTCACGCACCCAGGCACTCAGATAACCGGTGCCCCGGGTGTTGCAATTATGAGTTTAACCAATTATTAACAATACAGTGTTAACACAGCGTTTTATGTAGAAACCCAGGAATTGGGCAACTGGTTGAATGATTCAGGAGCAGTGTAATCTAGGCTTGCTGTGTGGGGCCACTCCACGCCCGGTAGCGGCAGTGACCAAACGTCAGACCATCTAGAGGTTGCAAGCACAGCCGAGGTGCCACCCAGCAAGCCACAAAGCACCCCCCCTGGAGTGGGGGGTACGACTCAAAGGAAGGGAAGGGAAAAGGTGGGTGGAGATGACCAGCTCACCACTTGAGTGGGCCGGAAAGGGAGAGTCCAAAGGGGGTTCACTGCAGTATTAACACACAGAACATATCCATAACACTAATACAATTAGGGAGAAAAAACATGAGAGCTGCAGGGAAAAATCAAGCAGTTAAATGCACAGAATGTAGACTGCAGCTTCTAGGACTATTACTGTAGACAGGGCCTGTAGATAGAAGTAAGCGTTAGCAATATATTCAAAACCAATAACACTCCACTTTGAGCAGAGAGCCCAAAGGCACATAAGCTGGCGCAGCAGCAATACTTTCACAAAATAATGAGACAGGCTATTGTATCAAATCAGGCTCTATAGTCATACTCTGAGTATAGGCTGCAAGGGTATATTTACTGAGAGGTTGCTGTCCCTCAGGGTTTAAACATTATTGTAGATGTTTGGTTGGTACCACAAGTAAGACCCCAAATGGAGTGAGGGGTAGAACACTGTCCAGCTCCAGGTCAGAAAAGTACAGATCAGCCAGTTAGGGGCCTATAATCCCACCTCCCCAAAAGGAATGTTTCTTTACAGTCCACTTCTTGCACTGCTCCCAAAAGTAAAGGAAAAGTCCCCAGAGAGTGGGAGCATAGAACTCACACTATTTATAGTTAGAGAGAGGGGGAAATGGGGGGACCTATGGAAGGGCTGGTGACCGTGCAAAGCTGGTGTCAGAGGAGTTAAAGTAAATGAGAGGGCTCTGTGGGCACAATATATTAGAAAGGCTTTACCTTAGCTGCCACGGGGGTGCGGCCTATGGATCCAGTCCCGGTAAGTCAGAGGGTAATAGTGGTGTAGCTATAGACACCGTCCAATGTGCTGCTGCGTGTACCCCCAAGGAGGAGCACCTGGGGAGAAGAGTTGCCCGGAATAATGTGGGGCTCCGTCAGTGAAGCAGCTCCCGGACTGTTGCAGAGCTGCGTGTGTGGGGCTGTCAGGGCCCAAAATGGCGGAGGTTCGCGCCCTTTCCAGAGGGCTACACAAAAGGGACAGCAAGGCCCAACTGCTCCCAGGCTGGACTCCAACGCTCTCAACTGGCTCCCAGCAAATGGCGCAGATGGTCGTCTACGGATGTCCCCCTCCCAGGGGGGCCACCCAGCAAGTCTGGACGGCTCAGTTAAGCGGAGCACCCGCTCGCGCGTCTTCCTTGAGGAGAGTAGACCGGCCACAGGAGGTAGGCTCCGGAGCGGATCCCCGACCCTCCGGAGCAAAGTGGCACAGGATAGAGTTGGTGGCTGGAAGTGTCCAAGAGGAGTGGCTCCCCACTCTCCGGAGCGGAGCCCCGGCCCTCCAGAGACCAGGGACCGCCGCAAACAGCCTCAGTTAGAGTACACCGCAACCACCGCTCTCTCAGCCTCAACTGCAGGTAGTCCGGGTTGCGTAGATAGGTCCGGGGGGCTGCTGAAAAAATCCTATGAAGCTAGAGTGGGTATTCGGCCCTCCAGGGCAATGTAGATGGCTATCCTCCGGTCCAGCCAGAAAGCAGTGCACACTCGAGGCAGTCCCACCAGGGGTAGATTTGACCGGCCGGTCTAAGGGATAAGATAGCAGACTATATTAAGTCGTAGAGTGGGTAAAGTCTATATTAAAATATAAGTTTTATTGCCCAATATAGGCTTATTAATTCAGGAGCTCAGTATGGATGCGACCAGGCTGTTCGGTGGTTAGCTCCGCCCCATTTGTATTTATTTTAACTAGGTAGTTAGTAAATAGTTAATAACTATTTACTAACTAATCAACCTAGTGAAATAAAAATAAAACCTAAGATAGCTGCAAAGTAACTATTAGTTATATTGTAGCTAGCTTAGGGTTTATTTTACTGGTAAGTATTTAGTCTTAAATAGGTATTATTTAGGTAATAATAGTAAGTTTTATTTACATTTATTTTAATTGTATTAAAGTTAGGGGGGTTAGGGTTAGACTTGAGGTTAGGTTTAGGGGTAAATATATTTATTTAGTGTTAGTGATATGGGAGGCCAGAGGTTTAGGGGTTAATAACTTTAGTATAGTGGTGGCGGCGACGTTGGGGGCGGCGGCGTGATTATTTTTGCACTTCTCGTCTCAGTCTGATTCTTGGTACCCTGACATTACGCAAGGGCCATGAATCCTGATGGTGCTAATAATCCACCTTTACCTGCCATAATTTCCAGGATGGATGAACAGGATCACCACTTGGATCAATTTGCACTAGCCCTGTAAACCCTGCTAACTCGCACTGCACATTTGGACCAAAGTGTCCCGCAAGTTATGGCTGTTCCTGTTTCCACTGCGGCACCTAGTCCTACCAGGAGCATGTCCGGATCTGCACCTCTACCTCAGCGTTATGGAGGCGATCCTAATCAGTGCAGAGGATTTTTTGAACCAGTTGGGCATTTACTTTGAGATGTTACCTCAGGCGTTTCCCTCTGACAGAGCTAAGGTGGGATTTCTCATCTCGTTACTCTCTGACACAGCTCTTGCCTGGGACTAATAAACCTGTGATTTCAAATTACCCTGAATTTGTGGCCTCCTTTCGAAGGGTATTTGAAGTTCCGGCTCGCTCTTCCTCTGCTGCTAAACGACTCATGTCCATTCAGCAAGGTACAAGATCTGTCGCTCAGTATGTCATTGAGTTCCGTACGCTTGCCGCAGAGGTAGGTTGGAAAAATGAAGCCCTTGTTGCCGCCTTCTTTCATGGGCTCTCTGATGCAATTAAAGACGAAGTTGCTGCCAGAGATTTACCAGAAGATCTTGAGGCATTGGTGTCTTTTTTTATCCTAATTGACATCAGACTAAGTGAGAGGCCCTCTTTCAAGGAGCGCTTGCGGAAGCCTCCTGTTCCATTGTCTCCTACGTGTTCGTTCCCACCCATGTCTCCCTCTCCTCCCATGCCTCCTGGTCCCGAGTCACCAGGTACTGCTGAGCCGATGCAGTTGGGATTCACGCGTCTCTCCGCGGCGGAGAGGACCTTTAGGAGGAGGGAGGGGCTCTGCCTCTATTGTGGGTTACAGGGCCACCTTTTGAAGTCTTGTCCTACACGGCCAGGAAACGCTCACACCTAAGGTCCTGTCGGGGGCAGACCTTGGGTGGTTTATCCTCGTCCGCTTGCTATTGAGGCCATTGATGGCAGGCCCCTTCAGCCCGCACTCGTTACTCACAGAACTGCTCCTTTATCCATGGCTGTTGGGGCTCTCCATTTTGAAACCCTCCAGTTCCAGGTGATAAACTCTCCACATTTTCCGGTTGTTCTGGGTTATCCCTAGCTCCAAAAGCACAATCCCATTCTCGACTAGCGCAGGTCCGAAATTTTGTCGTGGTCTCTGCAATGTATTTCCACTTGTCTTCGAAAACCAGTTAAAGTCTTGTGCACTTCTTCGGTATCTCAATTGCCAGAGGAGTACCGAGAGCTCCTAGAGGTTTTTGACAAGGTGCATGCTGGTACGTTGCCTCCTCACCAGTCTTACGATTGTGCCATAGACCTGCAACCAGGAGCCATTCCTCCTCGGGCCGGGTTTACCCTCTGTCTGTTGCGGAGAATTGTGCTATGGAGGAGTATGTTGCCGATGCTCTGTCGTGGGGGATCATCCGCAAATCCTGCTCTCCTGCAGGGGCTGGCTTCTTCTTTGTTAAGAAAAAGGGTGGCGAGTTAAGACCATGCATCGATTATAGGGGTCTTAATCATTTTACCATTAAGAATGCCTACCCTTTTCCGCTCATTACGGAACTCTTTGACCGCCTCAAGGGAGCTACGGTCTTTACTAAACTTGATTTGAGAGGAGCGTACAATCTCGTTAGGATCAAGGAGGGCCAAAAATGGAAAACAGCATTTAACACCAGGAGCGGGCATTATGAGTATCTTGTAATGCCCTTTGACCTATGTAATGCTCCTGCTATCTTCCAGGAATTTATTAATGATGTCCTACGAGATATGTTGCAACAGTGTGTTGTGGTGTACTTGGACGACATCCTCATACACTCACCTACACTTGAGGCTCATCGTTCTGATGTTACACGGGTTCTTCACAGACTACGTGAGAACGGCCTGTTTTGTAAACTCGAGAAATGTGAGTTCCATCAGACTCAAGTAACCTTCCTAGGTTATGTTATCTCCATTGCAGGGTTCTCCATGGATCCTGACAAGTTATCTGCAGTTCTGCAGTAGCCTCGCCCAGTTGGTCTTCGGTCTATTCAACGTTTTTTGGGGTTCGCCAATTGCTATAGAAAGTTTATTAAAAACTTTTCTTCCTTGGTCAAACCTATCACAGACATGACCCGTAAAGAGAATGATCCACTCCATTGGTCACCTACTGCCATTAAGGCCTTTGATAGTCTTAAGACTGCCTTTACTGCTGCTCCAGTTCTGGCTCATCCTAACCCTGTCTTACCTTTCGTTCTTCAGGTGGATGCGTCTGAGACTGGAGTAGGTGCCCTCTTGTCTCAACATCCTAAGCCTGATGGTTCCTTGCACCCGTGTGGTTACTTCTCTAAGAAATTGTCTCCAGCGGAGAGCAATTATGAAATTGGCGACAGGAAATTACTGGCCATAATTTTGGCACTCAAGGAATGGAGGCATCTTCTCGAGGGTACTAGTGTGCCAGTGCTCATTCTTACTGACCACAAGAATTTAACTTATCTATTTGAAGCAAAACGTTTGTTGCACCGACAGGCCAGATGGGTGCTATTTTTGTCTCGGTTTAATTATGTGGTCTCCTACCTGCCTGGTAGTAAGAATGTTAGGGCTGATGCCCTCTCTCGACAATTTTCCCCTCTATCCAAGGAAGAGTCTATACCTACTCCAGTTATACCTCCTGACCATATTTTGGCTACCATATGTACTAATTTGACTTCTCCCTTGGGGGAGGAGATCCTGGCTGCACAAACCAATGCACCTCCTGAGAAACCTAGTGGTAAGTGTGTTGTTCCTGAGAATCTTCAAACTAAACTTTCTTTCATGTAATTAGCAAGAGTCCATGAGCTAGTGACGTATGGGATATACATTCCTACCAGGAGGGGCAAAGTTTCCCAAACCTTAAAATGCCTATAAATACACCCCTCACCACACCCACAATTCAGTTTTACAAACTTTGCCTCCTATGGAGGTGGTGAAGTAAGTTTGTGCTAGATTCTATGTTGATATGCGCTCCGCAACAGGTTGGAGCCCGGTTTTCCTCTCAGCGTGCAGTGAATGTCAGAGGGATGTGAGGAGAGTATTGCCTATTTTGAATGCAGTGATCTCCTTCTACGGGGTCTATTTCATAGGTTCTCTGTTATCGGTCGTAGAGATTCATCTCTTACCTCCCTTTTCAGATCGACGATATACTCTTATATATATACCATTACCTCTGCTGATTTTCGTTTCAGTACTGGTTTGGCTTTCTACAAACATGTAGATGAGTGTCCTGGGGTAAGTAAGTCTTATTTTCTGTGACACTCTAAGCTGTGGTTGGGCACTTTGTTTATAAAGTTCTAAATATATGTATTCAAACATTTATTTGCCTTGACTCAGGATGTTCAACATTCCTTATTTTCAGACAGTCAGTTTCATATTTGGGATAATGCACTTGATTCAATTATTTTTCTTACCTTAAAAATTTGACTTTTTTCCCTGTGGGCTGTTAGGCTCGCGGGGGCTGAAAATGCTTCATTTTATTGCGTCATTCTTGGCGCAGACTTTTTTGGCGCAAAAAATCTTTTCTGTTTCCGGCGTCATACGTGTCGCCGGAAGTTGCGTCATTTTTTACGTTCTTTTGCGCCAAAAATGTTGGCGTTCCGGACGTGGCGTCATTTTTGGCGCCAAAAAGCATTGAGGCGCCAAATAATGTGGGCGTCTTATTTGGCGCTAAAAAGATATGGGCGTCGCTTTTGTCTCCACATTATTTAAGTTTCATTAGTCTTTGCTTCTGGTTGCTAGAAGCTTGTTCATTGGCATTTTTTCCCATTCCTGAAACTGTCATTTAAGGAATTTGATCAATTTTGCTTTATATGTTGTTTTTTCTCTTACATATTGCAAGATGTCTCACGTTGCATCTGAGTCAGAAGATACTTCAGGAAAATCGCTGTCTGGTGCTGGAACTACCAAAGCTAAGTGTATCTGCTGTAAACTTTTGGTAGCTATTCCTCCAGCTGTTGTTTGTATTAATTGTCATGACAAACTTGTTAATGCAGATAATATTTCCTTTAGTAATGTACCATTACCTGTTGCAGTTCCATCAACATCTAATGTTCAGAATGTTCCTGATAACATAAGAGATTTTGTTTCTGAATCCATCAAGAAGGCTATGTCTGTTATTCCTCCTTCTAGTAAACATAAAAAATCTTTTAAAACTTCTCTTTATACAGATTAATTTTTAAATGAACATCATCATTCTGATTCTAATGACTCTTCTGGTTCAGAGGATTCTGTCTCAGAGATTGATGCTGATAAATCTTCATATTTATTTAAAATGAAATTTATTCGTTCTTTACTTAAAGAAGTACTAATTGCTTTAGAAATTGAGGATTCTGGTCCTCTTGATACTAATTCTAAACGTTTACATAAGGTCTTTAAATCTCCTGTGGTTATTCCAGAAGTTTTTCCTGTTCCTGGTGCTATTTCTGAAGTAATTTCCAGAGAATGGGATAAATTGGGTAATTCATTTACTCCTTCTAAACGTTTTAAGCAATTATATCCTGTGCCGTCTGACAGATTAGAATTTTGGGACAAAATCCCTAAGGTTGATGGGGCTATTTCTACCCTTGCTAAACGTACTACTATTCCTACGTCAGATGGTACTTCCTTTAAGGATCCTTTAGATAGGAAAATTGAATCCTTTCTAAGAAAAGCTTATCTGTATTCAGGTAATCTTCTTAGACCTGCTATATCATTGGCTGATGTTGCTGCAGCTTCAACTTTTTGGTTGGAAACTTTAGCGCAACAAGTAACAGATCATGATTCTTATAATATTATTCTTCTTCTTCAACATGCTAATAATTTTATCTGTGATGCCATTTTTGATATTATCAGAGTTGATGTCAGGTTTATGTCTCTAGCTATTTTAGCTAGAAGAGCTTTATGGCTTAAAACTTGGAATGCTGATATGTCTTCTAAATCGACTCTACTTTCCATTTCTTTCCAGGGTAACAAATTATTTGGTTCTCAGTTGGATTCTATTATCTCAACTGTTACTGGTGGGAAAGGAACTTTTTTACCACAGGATAAAAAATCTAAGGGTAAAAACAGGGCTAATAATCGTTTTCGTTCCTTTCGTTTCAACAAAGAACAAAGCCTGATCCTTCATCCTCAGGAGCAGTTTCAGTTTGGAAACCATCTCCAGTCTGGAATAAATCCAAGCCTTCTAGAAAAGCAAAGCCAGCTTCTAAGTCCACATGAAGTTGCGGCCCTCATTCCAGCTCAGCTGGTAGGGGGCAGGTTACGTTTTTTCAAAAACATTTGGATCAAATCTGTTCACAATCTTTGGATTCAGAACATTGTTTCAGAAGGGTACAGAATTGGTTTCAAGATAAGACCTCCTGCAAAGAGATTTTTTCTTTCCCGTGTCCCAGTAAATCCAGTGAAAGCTCAAGCATTTCTGAAATGTGTTTCAGATCTAGAGTTGGCTGGAGTAATGATGCCAGTTCCAGTTCTGGAACAGGGACTGGGGTTTTATTCGAATCTCTTCATTGTACCAAAGAAGGAGAATTCCTTCAGACCAGTTCTGGATCTAAAAATATTGAATCGTTATGTAAGGATACCAACGTTCAAAATGGTAACTGTAAGGACTATCTTACCTTTTGTTCAACAAGGGCATTATATGTCCACAATAGATTTACAGGATGCATATCTGCATATTCCGATTCATCCAGATCATTATCAGTTCCTGAGATTCTCTTTTCTGGACAAGCATTACCAGTTTGTGGCTCTGCCGTTTGGCCTAGCTACAGCTCCAAGAATTTTTACAAAGGTTCTCGGTGCCCTTCTGTCTGTAATCAGAGAACAGGGTATTGTGGTATTTCCTTATTTGGACGATATCTTGGTACTTGCTCAGTCTTTACATTTAGCAGAATCTCATACGAATCGACTTGTGTTGTTTCTTCAAGATCATGGTTGGAGGATCAATTCACTAAAAAGTTAATTGACTCCTCAGACAAGGGTAACCTTTCTGGGTTTCCATATAGATTCAGTGTCCATGACTCTGTCTTTGACAGACAAGAGACGTCTAAAATTGATTTCAGCTTGTCGAAACCTTCAGTCACAATCATTCCCTTCGGTAGCCTTATGCATGGAAATTCTAGGTCTTATGACTGCTGCATCGGACGCGATCCCCTTTGCTCGTTTTCACATGCGACCTCTTCAGCTCTGTATGCTGAATCAATGGTGCAGGGATTACACAAAAATATCTCAATTAATATCTTTAAAACCGATTGTACGACACTCTCTAACGTGGTGGACAGATCACCATCGTTTAATTCAGGGGGCTTCTTTTGTTCTTCCGACCTGGACTGTAATTTCTACAGATGCAAGTCTTACAGGTTAGGGAGCTGTGTGGGGATCTCTGACGGCACAAGGAGTTTGGGAATCTCAGGAGGTGAGATTACCGATCAATATTTTGGAACTCTTCAGTCTTGGCCTCTTCTGAAGAGAGAATCGTTCATTTGTTTTCAGACAGACAATGTCACAACTGTGGCATACATCAATCATCAAGGAGGAACTCACAGTCCTCTGGCTATGAAAGAAGTATCTTGAATTTTGGTTTGGGGGGAATCCAGCTCCTGTCTAATCTCTGCGGTTCATATCCCAGGTATAGACAATTGGGAAGCGGATTATCTCAGTCGCCAAACGTTGCATCCGGGCGAATGGTCTCTTCACCCAGAGGTATTTCTTCAGATTGTTCAAATGTGGGGGCTTCCAGAAATAGATCTGATGGCGTCTCATCTAAACAAGAAACTTCCCAGGTATCTGTCCAGATCCCGGGATCCTCAGGCGGAAGCAGTGGATGCATTATCACTTCCTTGGAAATATCATCCTGCCTATATCTTTCCGCCTCTAGTTCTTCTTCCAAAAGTAATCTCCAAGATTCTGAAGGAATACTCGTTTGTTCTGCTGGTAGCTCCGGCATGGCCTCACAGGTTTTGGTATGCGGATCTTGTCCGGATGGCCTCTTGCCATCCGTGGACTCTTCCGCTAAGACCAGACCTTCTGTCGCAAGGTCCTTTTTTCCATCAGGATCTCAAATCCTTAAATTTAAAGGTATGGAGATTGAACGCTTGATTCTTGGTCAAAGAGGTTTCTCTGACTCTGTGATTAATACTATGTTACAGGCTCGTAAATCTGTATCTAGAGAGATATATTATAGAGTCTGGAAGACATATTTCTTGGTGTCTTTCTCATCATTTTTCTTGGCATTCTTTTAGAATTCCGAGAATTTTACAGTTTCTTCAGGATGGTTTAGATAAAGGTTTATCCGCAAGTTCTTTGAAAGGACAAATCTCTGCTCTTTCTGTTCTTTTTCACAGAAAGATTGCTAATCTTCCTGATATTCATTGTTTTGTACAAGCTTTGGTTCGTATAAAACCTGTCATTAAGTAAATTTCTCCTCCTTGGAGTTTGAATTTGGTTCTGGGGGCTCTTCAAGCTCCTCCTTTTGAACCCATGCATTCATTGGACATTAAATTACTTTCTTGGAAAGTTTTGTTCCTTTTGGCGATCTCTTCTGCCAGAAGAGTCTCTGAATTATCTGCTCTTTCTTGTGAGTCTCCTTTTCTGATTTTTCATCAGGATAAGGCGGTGTTGCGAACTTCTTTTGAATTTTTACCTAAGGTTGTGAATTCCAACAACATTAGTAGAGAAATTGTGGTTCCCTCATTATGTCCTAATCCTAAGAATTCTAAGGAGAAATCGTTGCATTCTTTGGATGTTGTTAGAGCTTTGAAATATTATGTTGAAGCTACTAAGTCTTTCCGAAAGACTTCTAGTCTATTTGTTATCTTTTCCGGTTCTAGAAAAGGCCAGAAAGCTTCTGCCGTTTCTTTGGCATCTTGGTTGAAATCTTTGATTCATCATGCCTATGTCGAGTCGGGTAAAACTCTGCCTCAAAGGATTACAGCTCATTCTACTAGGTCAGTTTCTACTTCCTGGGCGTTTAAGAATGAAGCTTCGGTTGATCAGATTTGCAAAGCAGCAACTTGGTCCTCTTTGCATACTTTTACTAAATTCTACCATTTTGATGTATTTTCTTCTTCTGAAGCAGTTTTTGGTAGAAAAGTACTTCAGGCAGCGGTTTCAGTTTGACTCTTCTGTTTATGTTTTTCATTAAACTTTATTTTGGGTGTGGATTATTTTCAGCAGGAATTGGCTGTCTTTATTTTATCCCTCCCTCTCTAGTGACTCTTGCATGGAAAGATCCACATCTTGGGTAGTCATTATCCCATACGTCACTAGCTCATGGACTCTTGCTAATTACATGAAAGAAAACATAATTTATGTAAGAACTTACCTGATAAATTCATTTCTTTCATATTAGCAAGAGTCCATGAGGCCCGCCCTTTTTTGTGGTGGTTATGATTTTTTTGTATAAAGCACAATTATTCCAATTCCTTATTTTATATGCTTTCACACTTTTTTCTTATCACCCCACTTCTTGGCTATTCGTTAAACTGAATTGTGGGTGTGGTGAGGGGTGTATTTATAGGCATTTTAAGGTTTGGGAAACTTTGCCCCTCCTGGTAGGAATGTATATCCCATACGTCACTAGCTCATGGACTCTTGCTAATATGAAAGAAATGAATTTATCAGGTAAGTTCTTACATAAATTATGTTTTTGCACACTTACTACTTTCCTAAAGCTGCAGGTCACCCAGGCAAGAACAAAATTATGTGGTCTGTCACTCGACAATTCTGGTGTCCAGGTATTCGTTCTGATGTTGCTGCGTATGTTGCTGCGTATGTTGCCTCCTGCTCAGTTTGTGCACAGAATAAGACTCCTCGACGTCTTCCTGTGGGTCTTCTTCAACCTATTGCTAATGGTGAGCATCCTTGGACACATCTTTCCATGGACTTCATTGTTGAGCTCCCTGTTTCCAATGGCAATACTGTTATCCTTATGGTGGTTGACCGTTTTTCTAAAATGTCACATTGCATTCCCTTGAAGAAGTTGCCTACTGCTCAGGAGCTTGCTTCAATTTTTGCCCGGGAGGTCTTCCGTTTACATGGGTTACCCAAGGAGATAGTGTCGGACCGGGGTAGCCAGTTTGTCTCCAGATTTTGGCGTTCCTTTTGTACTCAAATGGGGATCCAGCTTTCCTTCCCACTGGCTCCCGTTATGTTGGTCCTTTTTGAATACTCCGACGGGTCAATCCTGTGGCCTACGCTCTTGACCTTCCTCTTGCAATGCGCATCTCCAATGTTTTTCATGTCTCCCGCTTGAAACCATTGGTTTGTAATCAGTTTACCACTGTGTTGCCTCGTCCCCATCCTATCTTTGTTGACAACCATGAGGAGTATGAGGTCAGCAGCATTATTGACTCTCGTATGTCCAGGGGCCGCGTACAGTATTTGGTTCACTGGAGGGGCTACGGTCCGGAGCAGTGTTAATGTGTTCCCTCCTCTGATGTTCATGCTCCCGCCCTCCTCCGTGTCTTCCATGCCCGTTTCCCCAATAAGCCTTTTGTCCTCCCGCGGGGGACGGGTCGTTGAGGGGAGGGTACTGTCAGGGTTTTTTTCCTATTTTGTTTGCCATGTGCTGCTGGCAGCCATTTTACTCACCTCTCTTGCTGGTGCATACTGTGTGATGCTGCTCAATTCCTGCACTTCATTTTATGGCCAGACTGGTGTACATCATCAGTGTGAGACAGGATTCAGTCTAAGAATTGTGATGTCATCACTTACTATTTAAAGGGCCTCTGTTCAGTATGCTTTGCCCTTGCGTTGTCTCAAACCTGTTTGTAAGAGCTCCTGTGTATTACCTGGCTGTCTGACGTCCCTCCTGGTTCCTGATCCTTGGCTTGTTCCTGACTCTGCTGTTCTCCTTGTTCCTGATTCCGGCTCATCTGACTACTCGCTTTGGCTCCTGACTCGGCTCGTCTGACTACCAGCTCTGGTTTTGATTCCTGGTTTGTTATTTGACTTGTGGACTTTTTATTATTTTTTGCTATTAATAAAGGTGTGATTATTTTTGCACTTCTCGTCTCAGTCTGATTCTTGGCACCCTGATAGCGGCAGATTAGGGGTTAATAAGTGTAGGTAGGTGGCGGCGACATTGGGGGTGGCAGATTAGGGGTTAATAAGTGTAGGTAGGTGGCAACGATGTTGGGGGTAGCAGATTAGGGGTTAATAAGTGTAATGTAGGTGTCAGCGATGTCGGGGGTGGCAGATTAGGGGTATTTAGACTCGGGGTTTATGTTAGGGTGTTAGGTGTAAACATACATTTTGTTTCCCCATAGACATCAATGGGGCTGCATTACGGAGCTTTACGCTCCATGATTGCAGGTGTTAGGCTTTTTTTAGCCAGCTCTCCCCATTCTTGTCTATGGGTAAATTGTGCACGAGCACGTCAAAGCAGCTCAAAGCAGCGCTGGTATTTGTGTGCGGTATGGAGCTCAACGCAACCATATTGCCGGGTTTTTGCATACCTGTAATAGCAGCGCTATTAAAGGTGAGCGGTGGCAATAACTTGCAAGTTATTACCGAGCCACTCATAACGCAAAACTCGTAATCTAGCTGAGAGATCCTTATTCTACATAAACTTTTTAATGATAAAATGAAATTCCTAAAACAAAAACAAAAAGTGCAAATAAGTAATTACATAATATTAATGACTTAAAATCATATGGCCCACAATAATAAAATGGTTGAAAGGACTTTCTACAAAACTCTAAGGGGTAAATTTACTATTGTGCGGACGGACATGATACGATGTAGCATATCATGTCTGCCGCACATCGATAAATGCCGATAGCATACGCACCAGCAGCTCTTGTGAAGCGGAGTGGGTCGGAAGCAGCGTCCGCTGCTTCATGAATCGACCCTTAAAGGGCCATGATACCCAAATGCTGAAACACTTGAAAGTGATGCAGCATAGCTGTAAAAAGCTGACTAGAAAATATCACCTGAACATCTCTATGTAAAAAAGAAAGATATTTTACCTCAAAAATTCCTCAGTAGCCACATCCCATTTTAAAGGACTTTAAGCAGCAAATCAGTATGTCTGTCCTGGGACAGCTAAGGGAGTGAGCTTATTTCCCTATTCAGTTTAAGGAAGTTTACTATGAAATCTCATGAGAGTTAAGTGAAATCTCATGAGATCACAGTAAAAGAGTTCATGACTTCAGCAGTGCTGATGCTGATTGACTGCTGTTCATTTCTTCATTCTTTTTGTATTTATTTTTTACCTGCAGCTGGGCAGCAGCTGAGTATAACTTTTTTACACAGAACTTACTCTGCTGAGCTGAGGAAGTTGTGAGGTAAAATATCTTCCTTTTTACTTAGAGATGCTCAGGTGATATTTTCCTGTCAGCTTTTTACAGTTATACTGCATCAGTTTCAAGTGATTTAGCATATGAGTATTATGTCCCTTTAAGCATTAATCAAATTTCTGTGTGAAATCTTCCTCAAAATATATGCCTCCCCTTTCATTAGTTCTTAGTATCTAAAAATGTGTTAAATAAACAGAGTACCTTAAATGTATTTATCCAAATTAGCTGCAGAAGATTATTAAATTATTTTTAAAAAAATTCCTTGAAATATCAAATTTTCCTGTTGAAACCTCTACCCATTCTAAAAATGTCAATACTGCAACAATGGCTACTGGAAACAAGGCGAGATGGGAGAAAGAGAGAATCCCGCATCAGTTTTAAATACATTAAAATGAACTCTTATCTGCTGCTTTACTGAGTACACTGTCCCTTTTAGTGTGTTAAGGATGCTAATAGTAAAACTACTGTAGACAATCTCACCAAAACAGGAAATGAGAGCCCTTTGGGATTTGAGTGGTCATAAGTAAATTGTGATTAAGCTGTCTAAAAATGTTATGTTCTTGGATCAGGCAGATAAAATAGGGGGCTTTAATATATAGGACATTATTAAAGGGACACTGAACGCAAAATTTTTCTTCCGTGATTCTGATAGAGCATGTAATTTTAAGCAACTTTCAAATTTACTCCTATTATCAAATTGTCTTCATTCTCTTGGTATCTTTATTTGAAATGCAAGAATGTAAGTTTAGATGCCGGCCCATTTTTGGTGAATAACCTGGGTTATTTTTGCTGATTGGTGGATAAATTAATCTACCAATAAAAAAAGTGCTGTCCAGAGTCTGAACCAACAAAGAAGCTTAGATGCCTTCTTTTTCAAATAAAGATAGCAAGTGAATGAAGAAAAATTGATAATAGGAGTAAATTAGAAAGTTGCTTAAAATTGCATGCTCTATCTGAATCACGAAAGAAAAAAAATTGGGTTCAGTGTCCCTTTAAGTATGCACTGGTTAATAGGGATATGTTTGATAAAGTCAGCACCATTGATTAAAAAGTAATATTATTATATTTTGTAAATGAAGCCAATAGTACATATTTTTATTGGATTTCAAAACCACATTGGAGTCCAAGGGGTAGATTTATCATGCAGTGTATGCTGCTGTTTCTGCGCGAGCCTTCAGTATGCTCCTTAACTCATCTGCCACCTCTGAGGTGGCGGACTGCAATTATCCCGATCGGATACAATCTGGATGATTGACACCCCTTGCTAGTGGCCGATTGGCAGCGAATGTGCAGGGGGCGACATTGCACAAGCATTTCAACAGAAATGCTTGTGCAATGATAAATGCTGACAGCGTATGCTGCCTGCATTTATCGATGTTGGGCGGACATGATTCAATACAGTGAAATATGTCAGCACGACATTTGATAATTCTACCCAAGGTTCATCCCATGACAGCCAATTATTTCAAGGTTTGGGGTCCTTTGTAAGGAATTAGCAGGTATATGGATAACGTTTTTTAAAACAGTAAACTGATATGTTCAAGATAATGCAGATGTACTTAGGAAATTGGTCAATATTGCTGTATAATCATATAATATTTAAGTATCATTAGACGTGAAAACACTTTACTGGATATTAGCAAAAGACACCCAGTCAATCCACTCTTACCAGCATTTTTAACCCTAACAATGACTTCCATTCATTGTCAAATCTTCAAACTCTTATACCCATCAGTTACATTGTGAGATAAAGTAAAGTCAACCCCATTTAGGCCTAGAATACAATTGGAACGATAATTTTGTATTGCTCGTGAGCTCTAACTGTGCTAAAAGTAATACAACAGCGCTCCCTTGTTAGTGCTGGTATTACAGGTTGAAAGTAAAACTTTAACTTCAGGTAGCCGAATTATCAAGCTCCGAATGGAGCTTGATGCCCTTGTTTCCGTGCGAGCCTTCAGGCTCGCCGGAAACAGCAGTTATGAAGCAGCGGTCTTTAGACCACTGCTCCATAACTTTTCCGCCTGCTCTGAGGCTGCGGACATCAATCCGCCTGATCCTATACGATCAGGCTGATGGACACCCCCTGATAGCAGGCCGATTGGCTGCAAATCTGCAGGGGGGGCATTGCACAAGCAGTTCACAAGAACTGCTTGTGCAATGATAAATGCCGGCAGCGTATAGGATGTAGCGTATTATGTCCGCTCACACTTTAATAAATCTTCCCCAGGACTCCAGATATCGAGAACACGCTAACTACATTTCCCCTTAGACTTCTATAGGACTACTAAAAAATCCTTTTCTTTCCTATGATATGGAGAGTCCATAATGTCATCAATTACTAGTGGGAATATAACTCCTGGCCAGCAGGAGGAGGCAAAGAGCACCACAGCAAAGCTGTTAAGTGCCACTCCCCTTCCCATAATCCCCAGTCATTATCTTTGCCTCTGCTAATGGAGGAGGTGAAATTTGGTGTCTGAAGAAATAAATTCCTTTTTTGGGTACTTTTCCCTGCAAGCAAGGATTTGGGGTTTAACTTAGTCCACATTGATCTCTTCAGTAGAGTAGTGGTTGCTTTTAAGCAGTTAGGAAATTGTGAGGTAGTCCTTGCTTTGTTTTCTAACATTTTGCTGCCCTAGTATAGAAAGCCAGAGTAGGTTTACTCTGTTCTTTCTTTTTTCTGCAGGTCTCTGTAAGGAGTATGTGTCCTTTCACGCCTTGTAAGCTGTCCTTCTGCCGAATGGCTAGACTGCTGGTAGTTGTCTTTTGTCATCTAGGTATGAAGACTGCACTTCATGAAGACAGTTGACTATTCAGATGGGGACATGATATTCCTTTTTTTAGCTAACTTTGCATATTTAATTGGGACTTATAAATCATGTATGTTTAGGATTTCTTAAGGGCAGGTGCAGGCACTATGTATGTGAAGGTCTGTGTGTTTTCACACTATTTAAGGGCTGTGTGTTTTTAATACAGTTAATTGCCTTTATTCAGGGTTTTGCTTCTTGTCTACGTCAAGAGATGTTTTTATCAGTGTGCTCTTAGTGCGGAAGTTTGTTGCGCCGTCTTTAGCAGAGGTTGGGCTGACTAAGGGACCGGTTTATGTTAAAGATATTTTTTGGGTTTGCCGGTCACGTGAGAGGAGCGGCGTAATTTCTCTTCTGAATTCAGTGTGCAAGCTTTTCTCTGTGTCCAACTGTTTTTGGGTCTCAGAGTTTCAATACTTTTCCCCTGAAAGTGTGGTAAGGCACCTCAGTATATCTAAGGTGTAGAGGTGACTGCTTTAGTTACGTGTATTGTGCATATAGTGTATATAACGTATATAACTTTTTTGTTTTGAGTATTAAGTGATATTTAAAGTGATAGTATTTTCTTTATCAAAAATTTTTTCTTCGGTGGAGAAATTTTGCTATAGCTGTGGACATGGAATCTAAAACAAATATTTCTTTTAACAAATTTTTATTATGCTCAGAGGCCCAAATTGTTTTGCCCATGCAATTTTGTGAGTCATGTTCAGCTAGAACGCTAAAATGTAAGGATAAATGATTGCCCTCTGAGCCAAATATTTCTCAGGTTGATGCTGTTCAGGCAATGCCTCAGTTTTCTCCTCAAACGTCCTAAGCATCTATGGCGTCACATACAGTGTCGTGCAGCTCCCCTCAGCCTCATAGAGGAGTTTATTTGCCTGTAGATATTGCCGCTCAGGTATCTTCTGCGGTATCTGCGGCATTATCTGCTTTTCCTATGTTAAAGGGAAAACGCAAGAGGAAAATTAGAGTTTCAAATAGTAAGGTAATTGTTCCACCTACTGCTACACAGGTTGCCCTCCCTCATAAGTCTGATGAGGAGGATACATCGGTAGCCTCTGAGGGTGAAATCTTAGGTACGGACAGTGTAATTCCTTTATCTGATGATGATGAAGAAGTTACCTTCAGATTTAAGCTTGAACACCTTTGTGTACTGTTAAAGGAGCTATTGGCTACTTTGGACGACTCCGATACTCCTGTTGTCTCAACCCTAAGAAATCTAGTAAACTTAATAAATACTATGATGTTCCTTCCTCTGTGGAGGTGTTTCCTGTTCCCGATCATGCAACGGAAATTATTTCTCAGTAATGGGAGAAGCCTGTGATATTTTTCCCCCCTGTCTCCCGTCTTTAAAAAGATGTTTCCTGTCCCTGACTCCATTAAAGATTCATGGCGCACGGTGCCTAAAGTAGAAGGGGCCATTTCTACTCTGGCTAAGAGAACTACAATCCCTATAGAGGATAGCTGCTCTTTTAAGGATCCCATGGACAAAAAGTTGGAGGCTTATTTGAAGAAGATGTATGTTCATCAAGGTCTTGAATGGCTACCTGCAGTTTGTATTGCCACTGTGTCCAGTGCGGCATCTTATTGGTGCAACGCCTTGTCTGATTCAATTTTGGTAGAGACTCCTTTGGAGGAGATCCAAAACAGGATTAAGGCTCTCAAACTAGCCAATTCCTTTATTTCTGATGCTACCATGCAAGTTATTAGACTGGGAGCCAAAATATCTGGCTTTACTGTTCTAGACTGCAGGGCATTATGGCTAAAATCTTGATCAGTGTATGTTACCTCTAAATCCAAGGTTTTGGCACTTCCTTACAAGGGTAAGACTTTGTTTGGTCCTGGTCTGGCAGAAATTATTTCTGATATTACGGGTGGAAAAGGGTCTTTTCTACCACAAGACAAGAAGAACAGACCTAAAGGACCTCAAAGTAATTTGCGTTCTTTTCGTAACTTCAAAGGTAAGTCTTCCACTTCCTCTTCCAAGCAGGAACAGTCCAAGTCTTCTTGTAAACCCAGTCAGTCTTGGAGAAAGGGGAAGCAATCAAAGAAACCCGCAGCTGAGTCTAAGTCAGCATGAAGGGTTTGCCCCTGATCCGGGATCAGATCAAGTGGGGGACAGACTTTCTCTCTTTTGTCTAGCATGGATACGAGATGTCCCAGATCCTTGGGCTGTGGACATAGTATCTCAGGGTTACAAAATAGAATTCAAAACTTTCCCTCCCAGGGGCAGATTTCACCTCTCATTATTATCTGGAGACCAGGTAAAAAGAGAGGCATTCTTGAACTGCGTTCAGGACCTTTCTTCCCTGGGAGTGATTGTTCCAGTTCCAGTAAGGGAACAGGGCCTAGAATTCTATTCAAATCTGTTTGTGGTTCCCAAAAAAGAGGGGACTTTTACTACCTATTCTAGTCCTAAAGTGTCTCAACAAGTTTCTCAGAATACTATCCTTTAAGATGGAAACCATTCATTCCATTCTTCCCTTGGTCCAAGAGGGTCAGTTCACGACAACCATAGACCTGAAGGATGCATATCTTCATGTTCCCATTCACAGGGATCATCACAAGTTCCTGAGATTCACCTTTCTAGACAAAAACTTGCAGTTTTTGGCTCTACCGTTTGGCCTTGCCACAGCTCCCAGAATATTTTCAAAGGTTCTGGGGGCTCCTTTTGGCAGTGATCATGTCTCAGGAAATTGCAGTAGCGCCCTAGCTTGACGACATATTGGTTCAGGCGCCATATTTTCAACAAGCAAACTCTAATTTTTGTCTTTTCTACATTCCCACGGATGGAATCATGTGTTTTGTGAAACTTTTTGTGAACCGTTACACTTTACATCAGGTTTCAGGTCACGCTAATTATAATTCTAGCACTGTTTGGAATTTCACTTGAGCACACCTGATAACTTTCATCTTGTAATATGAGTGATACTTAGCACAATTGCGATATCCATTGAAAGTATAGGGCATGCTAGAGAACGATGTTGGCTGCACTAAACATTCTCTTGTAAATCTGTTTTACCATGGATTTGTAATATTAATTTGCACACTAATTTTAGCATAATCCATCAATACCAATATCAGTACCCCAAAATACAGATCTTCATGGGAATGTTGACCATATACTACCTCTAGCAAAGGAGCTTTGTTTGCGAGAGAAGGTACTACAGTGCATCTACTTTTCTGCTTTACTAAGAGAGAATGGGGTCCATTTATGAAGCAATGGATGCACCTTTTAGGTGGCGGACTGAAATCATCCCGATCCGTTATGATCAGGATAATTGACGCCCCAGAAATGCTTGTGCAATGTTAAATGCAGACAGCGTATGCTGTCAGCATTTAGAGAGGTCTAATGGACATGATTCGCAACAGCTCGACCTATGTTAAATCTACCCCTATAAGTCTCCTCATTTTAAAGAAAGGAAGTTTCTTATTTTAAATGAGTAGTAACATGTCTAAGAAGCAGCTGATCACTATATTAGTAGCTTTTAGTGCTTATAAAATTAACCAGAGATTAGGGCCTCCATTACATATGCAGTGTCACCGGCAAAATCCTCCGCCAGATTTTACACGATTTTGGTATTACATATACGGAGTAGCATACAAGTTACGCGCGTATATTTCACCCTTCGGACGTATTTTTTTTTAGCCATAGACTAACATAGAACAGCCGTGCAATTTGGTATCCACTATACAGCGTAAAGACTTACGCACGCAGAATTCAGAAAATCTACTCCATTCTCATCTCACCACATATTGCAGGCGCAGCAACCCTTGCATTGACTAGAAAAGCAACGTAACTCCCTGGAAGCCTTAACAAACACATACATTTAAGCAGCATCTCAAGGTTAAAGGGACAGTATACTATGATATTGTTTTTTTAAGGTTTATTTGTGTATTTAAAATAGTTTGAAGCCACAACATAATGGATTGAGCTTGTAGGTACTTTATCACATTGTGGACATATACTTGCTTATTTACTTTAAATTTCTTCTCAAAACAATCAACAATACTTGGAGGAGAGAACAGTGGGAAATCATAATTGTATTACCTTCATCTCTTTAGTACCCACTGGAGTGTAATTTATTCTAATGCTAACACAGCTTGGCCTTGATGCCAAAATATATAAAGGGACAGTCAAGTCCAAAGAAAACCTTCTTCTTTTAAATAGGGCATGTTATTTCAAACTACTTTCAGATTTAATTCTAACACTTGCTTTGTTCTCTTGGTATTCTTAGTTGAAAGCAAAACCTAGGATGGCTCATATGATAATTTCTAAGACCTTCTTGAAGGCTGCCTCTTTGCAATTGTGTCAAACCAATCACAGACACCACAACCTCTCACCTGCAGCCTTAAAACACCTGATAATACCCACCCTATCAGCAACATCACTACTATATATACCAATGTGTCAATTTATATTGGATGTGAGATACATTGATTTACATCTTAGAAGTGAATATTACTATATGTACCCTTCATAAACAACTATTGTGGATGTGAGTTATAGTACAAGAATATGTCATAAACATGATAATATTACCTTTTTTCCCCATTTCCACACAGGTCTTATTATAAGTTTTAACAATATTAGTGTACTAAAACACACCTCACATGGATGTGGATGACAATTATATGGTAAATAACAGAGGACAAGATTTATGGTGAACTATAAGAATATTTATTTATTTTTTGGCTTCTTGGATGAAGGAGCTGAGATGGCTGTAGTGGATTTCCTTGTTCTCCTGGTTTGAGAAGATTCTGATGTTTCTACTGGTGTGCTGGCCACAGATGATAGGCTGGAGGCAGTGTCCTGCTGGTGTGTAAAGTGCTCAACCAACACACCCAAGAGTTTATTTTGTTCTCACCATCTATTGTCCATCTGCATCTGCATATCAGACAGAATTTGCATCATCTGTGATTGGTTTTGAACACTTCCACTTAATGATGCTGCCATGTCCCTCTGCAGCTCTATGCTACGTTTTGTGTAACCTCTCTTGGCTCCTGAAGAACCTCTCTTGGCTCCTGTGGAACCTCTCTTGGCCTCTTTGTCTGCTCTCGGAGCTTGCCATGAGCCTCCTCTGGAGTGCAATGTATTCCTCACCCAGGGGAAAATACAATGCATCCGCAGGCTCTTGAGAAGCAGGGCTTCTAGTTGCTTGAGGTGCAGGTTCCGCTGCATCTGATGTTTCTGATGGGGCAGGCTCAGCTGCATCTGATGTTTCTGGTGGGGCAGGTTCAGCTGCATCTGATGTTTCTGGTGGGGTAGGTTCAGCTGCATCTGATGTTTCTGGTCGGGCAGGTTCAGCTGCATCTGCTGGTGCTTGAGTACTTTCTGCTATATTTTCATCTGCAGATGGTGGAGCTCGCCCAAGTGATGAGGATGGTGGAACTCGCCCAAGTGATGAGGATGGTGGAACTCACCCAAGTGATGAGGATGGTGGAGCTCTCAGGGTTGATTGATAGTCCCACTGATGACCAGTGTGTGACCACTCAGCCTGTCCAGTTGGCACTTCTTGTGACATAGTCTGTGGGTAAAAGCCATGACTGCCCTGAGATTGTGGCTGTCTTGGCTCCCCCTCAAAGCCAAAAGAAGAATATTCCTCTGGCCAGGAATCTTGCCAGGGGTCATATGGCAATGGTGGTGGCATCACTCCCAGGTCCTCAACTGAAGCCATCCAACCATGCTCATGCCTGGGAGCATACTGTTCATGTGGTTGCCTGAAGACTGGTGGTGGTGGCAGCATGCCTGTGACTGGTGGTGGTGGCGGCATGCCTGTTTGTATCCTCATGACAGGAGGTTCTGTGGAGGAGTCAAATGATGAGAGGGATTAGTACAGTCAGATATATGTCCATGTGGGCATACAATGTACATTGATACATGCTAGGGCCTATACTGATTCTCATGTCAAACTCTATAACATGCATGTGCACATTGTGATTTGTTCTATGAGGGATTTTAATATGCGCAGTATACAGGTATGTGTTTCATACAATAGTTATGTGTACATGTCAATGATGGAAAAAATGTGTTCTTAAAGTGACACTATGGTTACACAATTTACTTTAGCCTGATGTAGGCACAGAACCTGCTTTATTGAGCTAAAAGTATTGTGATGGCTATAGTGTCCATTTACTGAAAACGCTACATGTGGCTTGTGGCCTGTGTTACTCTGAGACATGTTAGTATTGCACTTTTCCACCTCATATCATGAATTGCATTGTGTTAAGTAGCATTAATGTCAAATATAATTGTAGATGTTTTTGTTAGTAGGCCAAATACCATGCTCCTCATTGTGTACACGAATGTGTGATATTAAAGGATGTTATATCTCAAATACATATAATACTGGTGTGTGGGATGTTATTCACCAGCATGATGTGCTGTGGTTGCAGCCCCTGAGTCACGAGCCCCTGGAAGTCCACGGACTGCTGTGATACTCAGTGTGAGGATTTATTATATAATTAATATGAACCCAGTTGTATCTACTCCACTCAGTCTCACACCAAACCTAGGTACCTTGATAAACTAGGAACCTTATTCTGCTCATTGACTGAGGGTGACCTGTTTAGGTCAAAAGTAAATAACAACTATCTTTAGTTGCTGGAGATATGCACAACAATGTGAATGTGCTAATACTCTCCTAAGTAATATAATAGCATTTGCTAAACAATAGATAATCTCTTTGGATATAGAATAAATTATAACTTTATGTAATTGAAGCTCTGTTAGTATCTCTTTAAATAGATTGTAGCTTATCACTCAGGTACGATGCTTAATGTTCAGGTTAGTAAAGTTCATATGCAACCTTATTTATGAATGCAGCAGAATTGTTATGGCAGTGTATTGTATGCAGAAATAACCAGGATATATGCAGAAGATGTTAAACATGCACACTTTCCATTAGTAACGTATATGTATAAGCTTGATTTGTTAGTATATACAGTCTTAGGAACATATGAAATTAGCGTAACTTCAGCAATAACTTTATGTTTAGTACGATACCCAACACTTCATGACCAGCGTGTACTTGTGAAGACTTTGCTTGCTAGCAATTCAGTTGTCCTGAGAAGCAGTGTAGAATCCGGCAACAGAGAGGAGCTGCGACACTGACTCCCGGAGTGCTGATGACGTCAGACGCCGAACTACTGCAGACACGCTGTATGTCAGTTAGCGTTTCAGAATGAAGTATGCTGTCCTGTGATTGAAGAGAACTTTGCAGATATAAAGTTAGAAAACAACTTGACGAAAATGGAGAGAGCTTCTTGAAAGTTGTGATCACTCCTCATGTGAATCAAATTACCAAGCATCGATGAATTAGAGAGGAGGGCTTATAAAGGCATAACGGTCATGTGATATTATGTTTAAAGGGACAGTGAAACGTGGAAAACATGAAGTATAGAGATTGAGAATTACTGTGATATGACAGGACACCCCCCTTAACAATCTGCTCCGCAGATCAGGGTTTGGGACGGTCTGGATGTCTGCGATGAAACAGAGATACCAATCTAGGGGCTGATAAGTTAGTGGATGGTTCCCAAGAATCCTCTTCTGATGAATAATTTTTCCACCGAACTAAATACTGTAGAGAATTCTTATAGAATCTAGAATCCAAAATGGAATCAACTTCATATGATACTTCATCTTCAATGAGTGTCGGAACTTGAGTTGTCAAGACTTGATCTCTGACTGGAACATAAGGTTTCAAAAGGGATACATGAAATGTTGGATGTATCTTAAAAGAACTTGGTAGTTGTAAAGTGACAGCATTAGTATTAACAATCCTAATAATTTTGTAAGGACCAATAAACAGAGAACCAAGCTTTTTACTGGGAATGTGAAGCTTCAAGTGTTTAGAAGACAACCAAACTAGATCTCCCACCTTATACTCAGGAGGTTTCGTTCTCCTTAAGTCATAATAACGTTTTTGCCTTTCTTGAGATTGTAGTAAAATCTGTTTTAGTTGAATGAATCCTTCAGCAATTGTATTCACAGTGTCATTTACCAAGGGACAAGAACTTTCTGATCTTTGAAGAAGATGATAAGAGGGATGAAACCCATAGTTAATGAAAAATGGAGTTGTATTGGTAGATGAATTAATGGTGTTATTATATGAGAATTCAGCAGTAGGTAGAAGAGAAGACCAGTTGTCTTGCTGAAATGTACAGTAGCATCTTAGATATTGCTCTAAACTCTGATTAGTCCTTTCGGTCTGACCGTTTGTTTGAGGATGGTAAGCTGAACTCAAACGGCGATCAATATGCAAACTAGAACAGAGTTGTGTCCAAAATCGAGAGGTAAATTGTGTACCCCTGTCAGTCGTAATAGACTTAGGTAACCCATGCAATCTGACAATATGTTTGATGAACAAATCTGCTGTTTCTGAAGCTGTTGGCAAAGTGTGAATAGGTATAAAATGTGCCATTTTTGAAAAGAGATCCACAACAACCAGGATGACTGTGTTGTTAGAAGAGGGAGGTAGATCGACAATGAAGTCTAGGGCAATATCTTGCCAAGGTCTGTCAGCGATTGGAAGAGATAGAAGTAAACCATAAGGGTGAATTCTTTGAGATTTACATTTGGTACATACAGCACACCCTTGTATGTACTGTTTTACAGACTGAATCATATGCGGCCACCAGAAATCCCTTTGAATTAAATGAAGAGTTTTCTTGAAACCAGGATGTCCTGAAAGTGGAATATCATGTGCCATAGCTAAAATGTCATTCCTAAGAGATTCTGGAACATACAGTGCATGACCATGGTAAAAAAAATCCATCATTACCTTTATGAATCCTAGAATCATTAATCAATGGATCATTTTGTTGTTGTTCTTTGAGAATAGATGTTTTCCCCACTAAGAGGCCAATGAATTTTTCTGGTGGTATTATTGAGTTTAGTTCAGAACTCTCAGTTAATGGAGTTGAATATCTAGATAGAGCATCTGCCTTTGTATTTCTTACTCCTGGACGATAAGTGATTATAAAATCAAATCTAGTAAAGAATAAACTCCATCTGACTTGTCTGGAAGAAAGACTTTTGTTAGTTTTTAGATATTGTAGATTACGATGATCTGTAAATATGATGATTGGAAATCTTGCGCCTTCTAATAGATGTCTCAAAAATTCTAATGCAGCCTTGATGGCTAGAAGTTCTTTTTCCCCAATTGGGTAATTAATTTCGGCCGAATTCATAACCCGAGAATAATATGCAACAGGATGAAGCATGTTGGTAGAAGAATCTCTTTGAGACAGAATGGCTCCTATTGCAAATTCGGATGCATCTACTTCTAATGTATATTGTTTCGATGGATCTGGGAATTGTAGAATTGGAGCGGTAATGAAACTATGTTTGAGAGCGTTAAAAGAATCATCTGCCTGTTGGTTCCAGTGGTATTTGTTATTCTTTCGGGTGAGTAGTGTGAGAGGTTTTGCGATAGTAGAGAAACCTTTAATAAATTTTCTATAAAAATTTGAGAATCCTAGGAATCTCTGGAGCTCTTTCTTATTTTTTGGAATAGGCCAGTTAGTGATAGCTTGTACTTTGTTGTCCTCCATGGATATTCCTTTTGGTGAAATATGATACCCCAGGAAAGAAATAGTATCAGAATTGAATATACATTTTTCTGCCTTAACATATAAATTGTTCTGTCTTAATCTTGAAAGAACTGTTCTGACATGTTGTATGTGATCCTCTTTGGAATTTGAATAAATGAGAATATCGTCCAAATAAATGACAATGTATGTGTCAAGTAAATCTTTGAAAACATCATTAATAAAAAACTGAAAAGTTGCAGGTGCATTGCACAAACCAAAAGGCATGACACAATACTCATAGAGACCATACCTAGTGCGAAAGGCAGTTAACCATTCATCACCTTTGCGAATTCTAATTAAATTATATGCACCTCTTAAATCCAGTTTGGTGAAAATGGTAGCACCCTGTAACCTCTCTATGAGTTCTGGAATAAGAGGTAAAGGATATCTATTTTTTATTGTACAGTTGTTCAGTTGTCTATAGTCAATTATAGGCCTGAGACTGTCATCTTTATTCTTCACGAAAAAGATCCAGGCACCAGCTGAAGATGTAGAAGGCCGAATAAAACCTTTCTTTAGATTTTCCTCAAGATATCCTTTGAGATGAAGCAGTTCTGGTTCAGAGAGTGGATATATACGACCATAAGGGATTTTACTGTTTGGTTTTAAATCGATAGGACAGTCGTAGGGTCTGTGGGGAGGTAGAGATTGAGCCTCAACCTTATCAAAAACATCATAAAAATCTGAGTACTCTGTTGGTATATTTGTGATATCAACCTGTAATATAGTTTGTGATTGTGTACAGTGTTTTTTACAATATGGTGAGTCGAAGGAAATAGTACCACTATTCCATGAGATGTTTGGTTGATGTTTCTTTAGCCATGAAAGTCCTAGAATTATGGGGTACAAAGGAGAATGAATAACCTCAAAGGTACACAATTCAGAGTGACCTGATGAAAATGTTAATGATAATGGATCTGTATGATGGGTAACAGGACCTGAATTGATAAAAGAACCATCAACAACTCGAATAGGTAATGCAATTAATTTTTTAATTATAGGAATCTTGTGATTTTCAACAAAGGATGAATGAATGAAATTATTAGTTGCTCCTGAATCGATTACCACCTGGGCTTTAAGTTGATGTTGATCCCACTGTAGACAAACAGAAAGAGTAAAGTGAGATGAGTTTTTTATAACAGTCTCATTTAAATGAGCTATCTCTTGCTTACCCTTTTTTGATTTTAACAGAATTGGACACTCCTTTACTCCGTGGTCCTTAGCAGCACAATATAAACAAAGATTAAGTTGTCTTCGTCTAGCCTTTTCTTCAGGTTTAAGAGGACCTTTGACAAAACCTATCTCCATAGGCTCATCTGTTGAACGGACAGTGGAAACTGAATGAGAGCTATAGGCTTTCTTGGTGGATAATTCTGATGACCCTCTTTCAATCTTCCTTTCCCTCAAACGACGATCAATAGATATAGACAAGGTCATAAGATTTTCTAAGTCCTTAGGAATAACCACACGTGCCAATTCATCTTTTAGAGCATCCGCTAATCCAATACGGAATTGATTTGTCAAAGCTGGGTTATTCCACTGTGTGTCAGGTGCCCATCTTTTGAAATCAGTTATATATTCTTCTACAGGGCGTCTACCTTGTCGCAGATGTCTGATAGAATTTTCTGCTGAAGCTTGTTTGTCGTGATCTTCATATAGTAAGGACATGGCATTAAAAAATGATTCTAATGAGTTTAAGATAGGATCTTCTTTCTCATAGTATGCATTAGCCCAGGCCTTGGCTTCACCAGTGAGATAAGAAATTACCGTTAGAACTTTAACCCTTTCGGTAGGATAAGTTCTTGGTTTCAATGAAAATAATAAAGTACATGAATTTTTAAAGTCTCTAAATTGAGTTCTGTCTCCAGAAAATCTCTCAGGTGGACATATTTGTGGCTCAGGAGAAACAAGAGGTGATGGTAATGTTTGAGCAGGTACATGATCCCTAATATATTTTCGTAATTCCTGATTTTCAACTTGGAGGTCCCTAAGACCCTGGATCATTATATCCATATTTTGAGAAAGGGTTCCAACACGGTTGGACAATTCAGTAACATCCATTATAGATACAAGTGGGTTAAGGGTGGCTTGGTAATATGTGAGGATTTATTATATAATTAATATGAACCCAGTTGTATCTACTCCACTCAGTCTCACACCAAACCTAGGTACCTTGATAAACTAGGAACCTTATTCTGCTCATTGACTGAGGGTGACCTGTTTAGGTCAAAAGTAAATAACAACTATCTTTAGTTGCTGGAGATATGCACAACAATGTGAATGTGCTAATACTCTCCTAAGTAATATAATAGCATTTGCTAAACAATAGATAATCTCTTTGGATATAGAATAAATTATAACTTTATGTAATTGAAGCTCTGTTAGTATCTCTTTAAATAGATTGTAGCTTATCACTCAGGTACGATGCTTAATGTTCAGGTTAGTAAAGTTCATATGCAACCTTATTTATGAATGCAGCAGAATTGTTATGGCAGTGTATTGTATGCAGAAATAACCAGGATATATGCAGAAGATGTTAAACATGCACACTTTCCATTAGTAACGTATATGTATAAGCTTGATTTGTTAGTATATACAGTCTTAGGAACATATGAAATTAGCGTAACTTCAGCAATAACTTTATGTTTAGTACGATACCCAACACTTCATGACCAGCGTGTACTTGTGAAGACTTTGCTTGCTAGCAATTCAGTTGTCCTGAGAAGCAGTGTAGAATCCGGCAACAGAGAGGAGCTGCGACACTGACTCCCGGAGTGCTGATGACGTCAGACGCCGAACTACTGCAGACACGCTGTATGTCAGTTAGCGTTTCAGAATGAAGTATGCTGTCCTGTGATTGAAGAGAACTTTGCAGATATAAAGTTAGAAAACAACTTGACGAAAATGGAGAGAGCTTCTTGAAAGTTGTGATCACTCCTCATGTGAATCAAATTACCAAGCATCGATGAATTAGAGAGGAGGGCTTATAAAGGCATAACGGTCATGTGATATTATGTTTAAAGGGACAGTGAAACGTGGAAAACATGAAGTATAGAGATTGAGAATTACTGTGATATGACACTCAGGGACCTGCGTATCATCTCCTGCCAGGTGTTATACTCTATGTCCAGGGATGGACCACCGCCTATTCCCCTCTGGTGCATAGCTTCCTGCCCCATCTTTTCTTTGACTCACCTCTTGCAGTCATACCACCGCTTTTTCAGGCTCTCAACAGTCCTCCTCTGTGGGCTACACTGTTGACGGCATCCTCTACCACCAGCCATGGCATTTTTAGCCTTTTGGCACTGCCTTTGCCCTTCTCCTGCCCGAAGAGGGCACTGTAATTGTCCATGATGGCCTGGACTAGGGCAACATTTTCATTGAATGAGAAGTTGGGACATCTCAGCCTCTCATCCTCCATGGACACCTAGCTTGCTCCCTGGGATGTCCCTGGTGTGGGTTCCTCCCTATCCTCTCCCTCCTCCCCCCTTCTGTCCCCATGTGCACCCTCTGTCCCTTTCCTAGATGTGCCTGGTCTCTGGGGCTCTCGGGCATGTCCCCTCCCATCATCCCTTCTAGCTCTCCATCTCCCCACTCCACTTACTCCCTGACGGGGACCCCACTGCTCCTCCAGTCCTCTACAATACTCCTCTCCCTGCCACTTCTCTCCCCTCCTCCCCTCCGCCCTACCTCTCCCTGCCATCCTCACACTAAATCACACTACACACACTCACACTCACTCCCAGTTCAATCACACACAATCACAACCAAACATTCAGCCTATCACACTGTAAAATTCAAATAAAATGCGTGAGGTGTTAGAAAAAAAAGTGTGGTGTATTTTGTATATGTATGTATGCAAAATGTGTGCAATATGTAAAAATATGTGTAAGTGTACAAGCTTAATGAAACAACAATGCGACCTAACTAACTCCTCAGTTTGCGCCTCTCTCTCTTCTCTGACTAATCCTCCAGTCCATTGTAGTGTGCTGTAGCTCAACGAACCATCCAAACACACTGAAGAAAATGGCGGCTGCGCATGGGTTTATATATGAATTTTAAATAGCGTAATTACGTGTCGCATTTTTATTTGAAATCGCGGTTAATTTTTATGAGTGTTAGCCTAATTTGCATAAAACTACTCTTTATTGACACTTTCCGTGGACAAAATACTGGCGTAAGTTACTTGCGACAACTAAAATGTGTATTTGCGCACATTTCAGAAGATCGCCAGTTTGTCCTACTTACGCCAGTTTAGCATCTAACGGCGCAGTATATGTAATACCTCGATGTGCAAGGTGAAATTACGGTTGGCACGGGTTCCCACGCTTGTGCCGAAACCTGGCCGTATTTTTGATCGCGCCCCAGATTTTGTAAATTTTATAAATGTCCCCCAAATGCCCCAAAATACAGTGGTGTGTATTTTATTAAAATATAAAAAATTATACAATTGTTTTGATTAAAATAACTGCACCAGGCGGTTTTGGGGGGCTAAAGTTAACTGGTGTGGGTTGTTAGAAAAGAAAACGGCACTAAAAAGTGCCTTTACATTGCGTTCTATGGGAACTGTGTGTTTCCAGTAAATATATATGTATATGCTTATATACATATACATTTATGTGTTAATATGTGTATACATATATATTTACAATTTGCTGCTATTGTTGCGCTACTTACCACCTTCTCTGTGCTGGTTCTCATGCCGTGTCTCACGGCATGAGAACGAGGCTCCCAAAAAAAAAGCATGCAAAGGGGTTTAACATAGAGATACATACATACTTATGTCTAAATATGTATATGTATATATATATATATATATATATATATATATATAAAGTATATATATATATATATTTATGTGTGTGTACATGTATATATGTATTTATTTATTTATATGTGTATATATGTACTTACAGACATATATACATATATACACACATAAAAACATATTTATTCATATATAGACATATATATAAGTGCATTGGAGCCCTTTGCTGTCAATTAGCTATATACATATATATATACCTATATATAATCATGGAAATATTGCACCTTACAAGCAAAATCTCCCAGTAGGGTCACTCATTTGACAATAAGCATCTATTTCTTAAAGGGCCATGATACCCAAATGTTGAAACACTTGAAAGTGATGCAGCATAGCTGTAAAAAGTTGACTAGGAAATATCACCTGAACATCTCTATGTAAAAAAGAAAGATATTTAACCTCAAAAATGCCTCAGTAGCCACATCCAATGTAAAGGACTTCTAAGCAGCAAATCAGTATGCCTGTCCCAGGACAGCAAAGGGAGTGAGCTTACGTGCACACTCATCTTATTTCCCTATTCAGTTTAAGGAAGTTTACTATAAAATCTCATGAGAGTTAAAGGACCAGTCAACACAGTAGATTTGCATAATCAACAAATGCAAGATAACAAGACAATGCAATAGCACTTAGTCTGAACTTCAAATGAGTAGTAGATTTTTTTTTCTGACAATTTTAAAAGTTATGTCTTTTTCCACTCCCCCTGTGTAGGGTTGCCACCCGCCCGGTTTCACCGGGACAGTCCCGGTCTGAGGCTCTGTGTTCCGTGTCCCGGAACTAGCCTCAAATGCCCCGGGCTAAACGCTCCCCTGGCGCAGCAAGCAGCAGTGAGCAGAGTGACTTTAAAAAACTTTAGCAGGCCAGAGGAGCGCTTAGCCCGGGGTGACAAAAACAGGTAGGTGGAGTCTGCTGCCTGCAGGAGAGACAGTGACGGCTGCAGGTGTTAGTAGTGCACTGCGGTGTCCGCGCAGCGGGCTGTCTGCCTGCTAAAACATGGCCAGACCACGACCTCCGTCGACTGTAGTTCCACTGCAGCAGCAGTCTTCCTGGAGCCCTTGCCCCGTCCGGCCCTAAGCCAACAAGAGCAGTGCAGCCAGTCACACAGAAACTGAGTAATACTTGGCTGTGTCTGCTGTTTTTTTCTAACTGGTATGGAGAAGAGATCCTGCACAAAGTAACGTAGCTAAGAGAACATAAACCAGTGCAAGTTATCGCTGGCTATAATGCTTTATATACAGATAATATTTATAATAGTTACTAATAAAGTCCGTTTTTATTATTTAGACTGTGGTGACAAAATTAGTGACAGTGACATAGGAAACACACAGAACTAAAAACCTATCATAAATCACATTAGCTGAATTGCCTGAATATATGTATAAGGGATAATGCACATTATAGGTATAATCCCTATTGGCAAAAATATGGTCCTTTTTTTGTGGGGGCTTCTGTGTAAACATATATATATATATATATATATATATATATATATATATATATATATTATATAATATATATATTATAATATATATAATATATATATATATGTATATATATATATATATATATATATAAATTATATAATAAAAATTGATTTCATGACGAATTTGAGGCCGCGAGAAGCCACACCCCAAGCCACGCCCTCTCCAAGGAATTTTCTGGACAAAAGGTGGCAACCCTACCCCTGTACCATGTGACAGCCATCAGCCAATCACAAATGCATACACCTACCATGTGACAGCAATCAGCGATTCAGAAATGCATATACACTTATTCTTGCACATGCTCAGTAGGAGCTGGTGACTCAAAAAGTTTAAATATAAAAAGACTGTGCACATTTTGGCCTAGATTTAGAGTTTTATCGGTAAGGACCCGCGTAGCTAACGCCGGCTTTTTTCTGGCCGCACCATAAAAATAACTCTGGTATTGAGAGTCCACAAAAAGGCTGCGTTAGGCTCCAAAAAAGGAGCGTAGAGCATTTTTAACGCAGCTTCAACTCTCGATACCAGAGTTGCTTACGCAAGCGGCCAGCCTCAAAAACGTGCTCGTGCACGATTCCCCCATAGGAAACAATGGGGCTGTTTGAGCTGAAAAAAAACCTAACACCTGCAAAAAAGCCGCGTTCAGCTCCTAACGCAGCCCCATTGTTTGCTATGGGGAAACACTTCCTACGTCTGCACCTAACACCCTAACATGTACCCCGAGTCTAAACACCCCTAGCCTTACACTTATTAACCCCTAATCTGCCGCCCCCGCTATTGCTGACCCCTGCATATTATTTTTAACCCCTAATCTGCCGCTCCGTAAACCGCCGCTACTTACATTATCCTTATGTACCCCTAATCTGCTGCCCCTAACACCGCCGACCCCTATATTATATTTATTAACCCCTAATCTGCCCCCCTCAACGTCGCCTCCACCTGCCAACACTTATTAACCCCTAATCTGCCGAGCGGACCTGAGCGCTACTATAATAAAGTTATTAACCCCTAATCCGCATCACTAACCCTATAATAAATAGTATTAACCCCTAATCTGCCCTCCCTAACATCGCCGACACCTAACTTCAAACATTAACCCCTAATCTGCCGACCGGAGCTCACCGCTACTATAATAAATGTATTAACCCCTAAAGCTAAGTCTAACCCTAACACTAACACCCCCCTAAATTAAATATAATTTTAATCTAACAAAATTAATTAACTCTTATTAAATAAATTATTCCTATTTAAAGCTAAATACTTACCTGTAAAATAAATCCTAATATAGCTACAATATAAATTATAATTACATTGTAGCTATGTTAGGATTAATATTTATTTTACAGGCAACTTTGTAATTATTTTAACCAGGTACAATAGCTATTAAATAGTTAAGAACTATTTAATAGTTACCTAGTTAAAATAATAACAAAATTACCTGTAAAATAAATCCTAACCTAAGTTACAATTAAACCTAACACTATACTATCATTCAATTAATTAAATAAAATACCTACAATTACCTACAATTAAACCTAACACTACACTATCAATAAATAAATTAAATACAATTCCTACAAATAACTACAATGAAATAAACTATCTAAAGTACAAAAAATAAAAAAGAACTAAGTTACAAAAAATAAAAAAATATTTACAAACATAAGAAAATATTACAACAATTTTAAACTAATTAAACCTACTCTAAGCCCCCTAATAAAATAACAAAGACCCCCAAAATAACAAAATGCCCTACCCTATTCTAAATTAAAAAAGTTCAAAGCTCTTTTACCTTACCAGCCCTGAACAGGGCCCTTTGCGGGGCATGCCTCAAGAAATTCAGCTCTTTTGCCTGTAAAAAAAAACATACAATACCCCCCCAACATTACAACCCACCACCCACATACCCCTAATCTAACCCAAACCCCCCTTAAATAAACCTAACACTAAGCCCCTGAAGATCTTCCTACCTTGTCTTCACCCTACCAGGTTCACCGATCCGTCCTGAAGAGCTCCTCCGATGTCCTGATCCAAGCCCAAGCGGGGGGCTGAAGAGGTCCATGATCCGGCTGAAGTCTTCATCCAAGCGGGAGCTGAAGAGGTCCATGATCCGGATGAAGTCTTCATCCAAGCGGGAGCTGAAGAGGTCCATGATCCGGATGAAGTCTTCTATCAACGGCATCTTTAATCTTCTTTCTTCCAGATCCATCTTGCAGACCTCCGACGCGGAAAATCCTCTTCTCCCGACGCCTACTAGCCGAATGACGGTTCCTTTAAGGGACGTCATCCAAGATGGCGTCCCTCGAATTCCGATTAGCTGATAGGATTCTAGCAGCCAATCGGAATTAAGGTAGGAATATTCTGATTGGCTTATGGAATCAGCCAATCAGAATCAAGTTCAATCCGATTGGCTGATTCGATCAGCCAATCAGATTGAGCTTGCATTCTATTGGCTGTTCCGATCAGCCAATATAATGCAAGCTCAATCTGATTGGCTGATTGGATCAGCCAATCGGATTGATCTTGATTCTGATTGGCTGATTCCATCAGCCAATCAGAATAATCCTACCTTAATTCCGATTGGCTGCTAGAATCCTATCAGCCAATCAGAATTCGAGGGACGCCATATTGGATGACGTCCCTTAAAGGAACCGTCATTCGGATAGTAGGCATCGGGAGAAGAGGATGTTCCGCGTCGGAGGTCTGCAAGATGGATCCGGAAGAAAGAAGATTGAAGATGCCGTTGATAGAAGACTTCATCCGGATCATGGACCTCTTCAGCTCCCGCTTGGATGAAGACTTCATCCAGATCATGGACCTCTTCAGCTCCCGCTTGGATGAAGACTTCAGCCGGATCATGGACCTCTTCAGCCCCCCGCTTGGGCTTGGATCAGGACATCGGAGGAGCTCTTCAGGACGGATCGGTGAACCTGGTAGGGTGAAGACAAGGTAGGAAGATCTTCAGGGGCTTAGTGTTAGGTTTATTTAAGGGGGGTTTGGGTTAGATTAGGGGGTATGTGGGTGGTGGGTTGTAATGTTGGGGGGGGGTATTGTATGTTTTTTTTTTACAGGCAAAAGAGCTGAATTTCTTGGGGCATGCCCCGCAAAGGGCCCTGTTCAGGGCTGGTAAGGTAAAATAGCTTTGAAATGTAGTAATTTAGAATAGGGTAGGGCATTTTGTTATTTTGGGGGTCTTTGTTATTTTATTAGGGGGCTTAGAGTAGGTGTAATTAGTTTAAAATTGTTGTAATATTTTTCTTATGTTTGTAAATATTTTTTGTAACTTAGTTTTTTTTTATTTTTTGTACTTTAGATAGTTTATTTCATTGTAGTTATTTGTATGAATTGTATTTAATTTATTTATTGATAGTGTAGTGTTAGGTTTAATTGTAGGTAATTGTAGGTATTTTATTTAATTAATTTAATGATAGTATAGTGTTAGGTTT
The DNA here is from genome assembly GCF_027579735.1 of Bombina bombina. Classification (NCBI taxonomy): domain Eukaryota; kingdom Metazoa; phylum Chordata; class Amphibia; order Anura; family Bombinatoridae; genus Bombina; species Bombina bombina. The sequence continues at coordinate 84,102,552 of NC_069507.1, read as the reverse complement.
AATTGTAACTTAGGTTAGGATTTATTTTGTTATTATTTTAACTAGGTAACTATTAAATAGTTCTTAACTATTTAATAGCTATTGTACCTGGTTAAAATAATTACAAAGTTGCCTGTAAAATAAATATTAATCCTAAAATAGCTACAATGTAATTATATTTTATATTGTAGCTATATTAGGATTTATTTTACAGGTAAGTATTTAGCTTTAAATAGGAATAATTTATTTAATAAGAGTTAATTAATTTCGTTAGATTAAAATTATATTTAAGTTAGGGGGGTGTTAGTGTTAGGGTTAGACTTAGTTTTAGGGGTTAATACATTTATTAGAATAGCGGTGCGGTCCGCTCGGCAGATTAGGGGTTAATAAGTGTAGGCAGGTGGAGGCGACGTTGTGGGGGGCAGATTAGGGGTTAATAAATATAATATAGGGGTCGGCGGTGTTAGGGGCAGCAGATTAGGGGTACATAGCTATAATGTAGGTGGCGGCGCTTTGCGGTCGGCAGATTAGGGGTTAATTATTGTAGGTAGCTGGCGGCGACGTTGTGGGGGGCAGATTAGGGGTTAATAAATATAATATAGGGGTCGGCGGTGTTAGGGGCAGCAGATTAGGGGTACATAAGTATAACGTAGGTGGCGGTCAGCAGATTAGGGGTTAAAAAAATTTAATCGAGTGGCGGCGATGTGGGGGGGCCTCAGTTTAGGGGTACATAGGTAGTTTATGGGTGTTAGTGTACTTTAGAGTACAGTAGTTAAGAGCTTTATGAACCGGCGTTAGCCCAGAAAGCTCTTAACTACTGACTTTTTTCTGCGGCTGGAGTTTTGTCGTTAGATTTCTAACGCTCACTTCAGACACGACTCTAAATACCGGAGTTAGAAAGATCCCATTGAAAAGATAGGATACGCAATTGACGTAAGGGGATCTGCGGTATGGAAAAGTCGCGGCTGAAAAGTGAGCGTTAGACCCTTTTTTGAGTGACTCCAAATACCGGAGTTAGCCTAAAACCAGCGTTAGGAGCCTCTAACGCTGGTTTTCACGGCTAACGCCAAACTCCAAATCTAGGCCTTTGTTAATGGAAGTAAATTGGAAAGTTGTTTAAATTGCATGCTCTATCTGAATAATGAAAGTTTAATTTTGACTTAAGTGTCCCTTTAAGTGAAATCTCATGAGATCACAGTAAAAGAGTTCATGACCTCAGCACTGCTGATGCTGATTGGCTGCTGTTCATTTCTTCATTTATTTATTTTATTTTTACCTGCAGCTGGGAGCAGCTGAAGTATAACTTTTTACACAGAACTTACTCTGCTGAGCTGAGGAGATTGTGAGGTAAAATATCTTCCTTTTTTACATAGAGATGCTCAGGTGATATTTTCCTGTCAGCTTTTTACAGTTATACTGCATCAGTTTCAAGAGATCTAGCATATGAGTATTATGTCCCTTTAAATACGGATGCTCATGTTCCCACTGATACTGATATTATTATCATAAGAGGAATTTATTGTTTTGGTTCTCCCATGACAAACATTCTGCAGACACCCATGCTTATGCCCCCTTTATGGTAGATGGCAGCTATAAATATGGCAGTCCCATCAGGCATTTATTACAACCACTAAAGCGAGCATACGCTACAGACACACACACAACACTCATCCGATGAAAAAGGGAATATGTCTGTTTCAAATAAAGGGTCACAGACCACTCTAGATGACTTATTGCAACGATAGTGACAATCACCAGTTTACTAGGAGACTTTTACAGTTCTTTGGGCTATAAAATGGACTATAGCATTCCTATCTAAGCATTCTTTTGAATGAGAAGAGTCCCTTCTATTAATAGAGGGGGGTCAACGTTCCAGGTTGCAATTAGGTGATTACCAGGGCAACTGTTATTCCCTGACAAAAACAAGAGCCATATGAACACAATTATCTGGGGTAGGGTAACTATTTGCTTCCACCTCACAATATGTAGAAACATGAAACTCCACCATTTAAAAGATGTTTAGTCCTGTGTCCCAGAAGCTGATGATAGCAAAAAAACGCAAAGCTTTCATCATATTTGCTGGGTTGCAACTTCAAAGAAGCCATTATCACTTCTTATCTATATAAATATGTCATAAGACCCTCTATTTAAAATAGTGACATCTTACCATTCAAATAAGGGGTATTTTTATAAAATATAATTTGCTAAAGACAGATATATATATCAGTTCCTGCATACATTTTACAATTACAGAGCAACATACAGGTGGGTCAGGGCTCTGAATTTCACAGAAAGCATCCAGCCTCTCTGGTGGCAATGGAAAAAACTAAAATTTTCAGAATTAAATTACAGGAATAGCAGGCAAAAATAAATCTAAAAAGATACATTGAAATATGTTTCACAATGCATTAATTACGTTTATGATTCAGTTTTGAGCTTAATGTCGCTGAACACATTGGGGTAAATTTATCAAATGTCGGGCGGACATGATTCGCTGTAGCATATGCTGTCGGCATTTAACATTGCACAAGCATTTCTAGTGAAATGCTTGAGCAATGCCGCCCCTGCACATTCGCGGCCAATCGACCGCTAGCAGGGAGTGTCAATCATCCCGATCATATCGGATCCGGATGATTGCAGTCTGCCACCTGAAACTTCGCAGGTAGAAAGCATCATCTGCTGCTTAAAGGGACAGTAAACACCAGATTTTTTGTTGTTTAAAAAGGTAGATAATCCCTTTATTACCCATTCCCCAATTTTGCTTAACCAACACAGTTATAATAATATACTTTTTACCTCTGTGATTACCTTGTATGTAAGCCTTTGCAAACTGCCTCCTTATTTCAGTTCTTTTGACAGACATGCATTTTTAGCCAATCAGTGCTTGCTCTTAGGAGCTTCACGTGCCAGAGCTCTATGTTATCTATATGAAACACAGGAACTAACGCCCTGTAGTGGTGAAAAACTGTCAAAATGCTTTCCGATTAGAGGCAGTCTTCAAGGTCTAAGAAATTAGCACATGAACCTCCTAGATTTAGCTTTCAACTAAGAATACCAAGAGAACAAAGCAAAAATGGTAATAAAAGTAAATTGGAAAGTTGTTTAAAATTACATGCCCTATTTAAATCATGAAAGTTTTTTTGTGACTTTACTGTCCCTTTAATAATTCTACCCCCTTGAGTGAACCAATGACAAAAGGCATATTTTAAAGGGTTACTCAAGTCTAAGTTAAACATGATGCAGATAAAGATTTTGCAAAATTTGTCTTAATAACTAATATTTACAGAGGCAAATTAAGATGGATCTACTTTTGTGTAGTTTGAAAACACAAAGTTAAAATTGTACTAAAAAGTACAAAATTCTAAGCATAAAATGAGTCTCACAGTCTTGGTAAGTGGGACATTCTTTGGGCACGTTTAAAGTTTTCTCAAAAGTCTCTTTGTATATGCAAAGCTTGTTTGGTATCATATTGCACTGATACCAAAAAATATATGTGCAAAATTAGAAGCAAATACAAGGTAAAGTACCTTTAAAACTGCGCAATTTGATTTGTATTTGCTCCAACATTTTTTCACCACTGACTGCTCTCCCCTGCAGAGGCTCGCCACTCACTGGTACATCCAAATCCAGCCCCTTTTTATAGAACTGAGTGGTGTCTGCCTACTTAAGGATTTTAGTAAATCGGGCTCTTAGATTGTATGTTTTTTAGTGAGTAGGGCCCTATTATCCTTCCCTCCCACTCTGCCTTCCCTGTCTTGTACTTATTTATTGTGTCCCTTTATAGTAGCCCAGAATCTGTTGGCACAGTACAAATAAAGATAAAAATGATACATAATATTTATAATAAAATGTCTTCATAACGGAGTGTATGGTTATCAAATGTATAGTACATAGAGACCTCTTGCCCCCTTCTGGTCAGCATATGAATAGCAAGCCTCAATAAAATAAAATTACGTAAATAATGTTATGCAAAATATATTTTCAATCATAAAAAATTCTTCTGCATTCAAAAATAATAATGGTTTAGCTCTGTTGGTAGCAAATGACTTAATATGTTGACATATATTAATCCAATTAAGCATATTTCATGTAAATATATACATTTATAGCTTAAAGGGATATGAAACCCCAAAATGTTCTTCTCTGATTCAGACAGTACATACAATTTTTTAAAATGTATTTGTATTATCAAATTTGCTTTGTTCCCATAGTATACTTTGTTGAAGAGATACCTAGGCAGATGTATGGAGCACTATATAGCAGGGAATAGTGCTCCCATCTTGTGCTCTTGCAAATAGATAATATTCTTGCAAAACTGCTGCCATATAGTGCTCTAGACACATGTACGCTCCTGGACTTAAATCCCTGATTTTCAATAAAAGATACCAAGATAACGAAGAAAATGTGATAATAAAAATAAAAGTAAATTATAAAGTTGTTTCATGTCACTTTAACCCCTTAACGACACATGTCGTACAGGGTACGTCGCACACAACCTGGTCTTAAAAGACCAGCGACGTACCCTGTACGACACTAGGGGTTTAAAGCGGCTGGAAGCGATCCTGCTCGCTTCCAGCAGCTTTCCGGTTATTGCAGTGATGCCTCGATATTGAGGCATCCTGCAATAACACCCCTTGGCCATCCGATGCAGAGAGAGCCACTCTGTGGCCCTCTCTGCACCGGACATCAATGGCCGGTATCGTTGGTGGGTGGGAGCCGACTTGGGAGGCGGGTGGGCGGCCATCGATGGGCCGGGAAATGTAGAGGGGGCGGGATTGGGGGCAGGGCTGATGGGGGCTCACGCATGCACGTGGGCGGGGGCAGCGGGCAGAAGCATGCATGGGGCGGGAGCGGGTGGGACCTGCTACACTACAGAAAATATTTTGTTATAAAAGTGGGAGAAAGGGGTATTTGAATTTTAAAAAAAAATAAATTGAAGGTATCTAGGAGGGGGTGGGGGGTTGGTCTTTGGTGGGGGGGGGGGAGCTACACTACAGAAAAGGGAGAAAAATTAAAAAAGAAACAATTTTATTCTAAACTGGGTACTGGCAGACAGCTGCCAGTACCCAAGATGGCGCCCATTAAGGCAGAGGGGGAGGGTTAGAGATAGGGTTGCCACCTCAGCCATGTTTTCCTGGACACTTATGAGTTACACATGCTGCAGGATGTGCAGGGAGAAACTATTGTGTACAGCACTATTCATATTCCTTCCTGCACTCTCTGCAGCATGTGTAACTTATAAGTGTTCTGTATTTTAAGGGACGGGTGGCAACCCTAGTTAGAGAGCTGTTTGGTGGGGGATCAGTCAGGTTGGGAGCTAAGGGGGGGTCCTACACAGCAGTATATGTAAATATGCTTTTAAAAAAAAAAAAGTCTAAATATACCTTTTATTTTAGTACTGGCAGAGTTGCTGCCAGTACTTTAGATGGCGGGGACAATTGTGGGGTGGGGGAGGGAAGAGAGCTGTTTGGGAGGGATCAGGGGGTCTGATGTTTCAGGTGGGAGGCTGAGCTCTACACTAAAGCTAAAATTAACCCTGCAAGCTCCCTACAAGCTACCTAATTAACCCCTTCACTGCTAGCCATAATACACGTGTGATGCGCAGCGGCATTTAGCGGCCTTCTAAGTACCAAAAAGCAATGCCAAAGCCATATATGTCTGCTATTTCTGAACAAAGGGGATCCCAGAGAAGCATTTACAACCATTTGTGCCATAATTGCACAAGCTGTTTGTAAATAATTTCAGTGAGAAACCTAAACTTGTGAAAAATTTAACGTTTTTTTTAAATTTGATCGCATTTGGCGGTGAAATGGTGGCATGAAATATACCAAAATGGGCCTAGATCAATACTTGGGGTTGTCTACTACACTACACTAAAGCTAAAATTACCCCAAAAAGCTCCCTACATGCTCCCTAATAAACCCCTTCACTGCTGGGCATAATACACGTGTGGTGCACAGTGGCATTTAGCGGCCTTCTAATTACCAAAAAGCAACGCCAAAGCCATATATGTATGCTATTTCTGAACAAAGGGGATCCCAGAGACAAATTTACAACCATTTATGCCATAATTGCACAAGCTGTTTGTAAATAATTTCAGTGAGAAACCGAAAGTTTGTGAAAAAAATTGTGAAAAAGTGAACTATTTTTTGTATTTGATCGCATTTGGCGGTGAAATGGTGGCATGAAATATACCAAAATTGGCCTAGATCAATACTTTGGGATGTCTACTAAAAAAAAATATATACATGTCAATGGATATTCAGGGATTCCTGAAAGATATTAGTGTTCTAATGTAACTAGCGCTAATTTTGAAAAAAAAAATGGTTTTGAAATAGCAAAGTGCTACTTGTATTTATGGTCCTATAAATTGCAAAAAAAGCAAAGAACATGTTAACATTGGGTATTTCTAAACTCAGGACAAAACTTAGAAACTATTTAGCATTTGGTGGTTGTAGATGTGTAACAGATTTTGGGGGTCAAAGTTAGAAAAAGTGTGTTTTTTTCCATTTTTTTCTCACATTTTATATTTTTTTTTATAGTAAATTATAAGATATGATGAAAATAATGGTATCTTTAAAAAGTCCATTTAATGGCGAGAAAAACGGTATATAATATGTGTGGGTACAGTAAATGAGTAAGAGGAAAATTACAGCTAAACGCAAACACCGCAAAAATGTAAAAATAGCCTTGGTCCCAAACGGACAGAAAATGGAAAAGTGCTGTGGTCATTAAGGGGTTAAAGGGACACTGAACACAAATTTTTTTTCTTTCGTGAATCAGATAAAGCATGAAATTTTAAGCAACTTTCTAATTTACTCCTATTATCAAATTTTATTCATTCTGTAGGTATCTTTATTTTAAATGCAAGAATGTAAGTTTAGATGCCGGCCCATTTTTGGTGAACAACCTGGGTTGTCCTTGCTGATTGGTGGATAAATTCATCCACCAATAAAAAAGTGCTGTCCAGAGTCTGAACCAAAAAAAACTTAGATGCCTTCTTTTTCAAATAAAGATAGCAAGAGAACAAAGAAAAAATGATAATAGGAAATTAAAATTGCATGCTCTATCTGAATCACAAAAGAAAAAAATTGGGTTCAGTGTCCCTTTAACATGTTTTGACATTCAAGTCTGTTCATAAGTCTGCACTTTCTCATTGTAACTTTGGTGTAAGTCAATTATCAAAAATAATAATGCTAAATAGCAGGGCAACATATTAAGGAGAAGCAGATTAGTTTCTTTAAAGATAAAATACATGCTGACTAACTAACAAATCATATACAGATGTTAATCCACTTTTTTTGCAGTTTGAATCGATATTGAATACACAAATTCTTGATTTCTTCAAACTGATTACAATAATGCAATATTCTTCTACTTGTTGGATTTCCTTCTATGCAGAAAAGATCATGAGATGTTTCAAACATATATGACCATGGGTCATTTTATATATATGTTTATATATGTTTGGATACACAGTTGAAAAGCTTGTATCTCAATCCTAATAGAGTAATTATGTAGCTGATATGAAAATAGCAAATACCTATACAATTATACGCACGGTTTAGTGATAAACATGGAAGAGATTTAAACATAAGCTCCTCTTTTACTAAGATAAAACAATATAACATTGAAGTAACTCAGTAAACTGTTTTTAATGACCATTATAGACGGTCTTCACTGTTATTGGTGCTAAGGACTTATGTACTCTGATAATAGTCTCAACTCAACAGCACTGTGCCACGCTGTTTAGAGGACTTAGCAATCTCTCTGTGCATTTATTTATTTGTAACAGTGTCTAGTCTTAGTCCTATGTATTTTAATAAAGCTTTACTATTTTAAACAAAGACCGGTTCCTGTCTTGCCTGGGAAGCCGAGGGTCTAAAACCTACCTGCAATCACACTAACAGCTGAGTTATAGCTCTAATTAGTGTAAGTACCTGACTTGAATGGGAAGTTTCTAATATATATACAGAGGGCACTATTGGTTCTCTCTCTTTCCTTTATATAAACCCCATTCCCTGGAGACACAGCGTGGAATTATTTGGATCCTCCACAACTTACCATCATAAGAACTATATCCTCAGAATCAGGGAACATTGACAGAGCCAGGGCTGGACTGGGAATACAAAGCAGCCCTGGAAAAATTTGATGACCTGCCCTATTTTTTTGTTGAATTGCACACACCATTTATCTTAAGGGGGATTACTGGAATACTCCTTCCTCAATTTTATTTTATTTCACAATTAAATTATATTAGTTTCTAATAAACAAATGACAGATTGCTGTTTATATAGGCACCATACAATGCAATTTCATCCATGATTTCCTTTCACATTGTGAAAATGATTATCCATAGTTTGATCTGGAGAAGACACTCAAAACAGTGTGCCACTCAAACAGTGACCTGACTAGACACTATAAACTATTTAAGGGAGGGCTACTAAAATGCTACATGATCTAGGGCAAGGTTCTTCAATCTTTTTTTCCCAAGACTCAATGCTATGATATCACATACCTTTGCAATCCTATTTTTATGCTTTGGGGCCGAATTATCAAGCTCCGAATGAAGCTTGATGCCCCTGTTTCCGCGCGAGTCTTCAGGCTCACCGGAAAAGGCTGGTCTAAAGACCGCTGCTCCATAACTTGTCCGCCTGCGCTGAGGCTGCGGACATCAATCCGCCCTATCCTATACGATCGGGCTAATTGACTGGCCCCGAATCTGCAGGGGGCGGCATTGCACAAGCAGTTCACAAGAACTGCTTGTGCAATGATAAATGCTGACAGCGTATGCTGTCGGCATTTATCGATGTGCGGTGTACATGATACGCTACATTGTATCATGTCCGCTCGCACTTTCATAAATCGGCCCCATTGTCTGAACATTTCTGAAGTAATATACAACAATATAGCTGCAATTTATGGCAAACTGACTAGAGGGTGTTAAAAATGTATTCCTGAGTGTAGTCAAACTCTAAAGTGTTGTAAAAGGTAATGACACACACAAACACCACACTCATACAACACACATACACACTCTCATACAACACACACACCCCGCACTCACCACGCACTCTCATACAACACACACACCACACACTCTAATACAACACACTACACACACACACACTCACCACACCCTCTCATACAACACACACACCACACACACTCTCATACAACACAGACACTCATAAAACATACACACACATGTATAACACACACACACTTTTATACAACACACACACACTCTCATTTAACACACACACACTCTTACATAACACACACAAACTCATATAACATACACACTCCCCACACACTCTCATACAACACACACACACACACTCATAAAACATACACACACTCATATAACACACACACACACACTCTCATATAACACACACAAACACTCTCATATAACACACACAAACACTCTCATATAACACGCACACTCTCATATAACACACACACACACACTCTCATATGACACACACACTCTGTCATATGACACACACACACACATTCTCATATAACACACACAGACACTCTCATATAACACACACACACTCTCATATAACACACATACACACTCTCATATAACACACATACACACTCTCATATAACACACACAAACACTCTCATATAACACACACACACTCTCATATGACACACACACTCTCATATAACACACACACACACACACTCTAATATAACACACACACACTCTCATATAACACACACACACTCATATAACACACACACACTTTTATACAACACACACACACTCTCATTTAACACACACACACTCTTACATAACACACACAAACTCATATAACATACACACTCCCCACACTCTCATACAACACACACACACACACTCATAAAACATACACACACTCATATAACACACACACACACTCATATAACACACACAAACACTCTCATATAACACACACAAACACTCTCATATAACACGCACACTCTCATATAACACACACATACACACTCCTATATAACACACACACACACACTCTCATATGACACACACACACACTCTCATATAACACACACACACTCTCATATAACACACACACACACTCATATAACACACACACACACTCACATATAACACACACACTCATATAACACACACACACTCTCATATAACACACACAGTCTCATATAACACACACAAATCACGACCCAGTAAACATGGTGTTGCAACCCAGTAATGGGTCCCGACCCGTGTTTGAAGAACCCTGATCTAGGCAATAAAACTTACAAGAATTACTCTGTGACCTGAATAAGTATAGATCAAAGGAGAAAATAAGATGTGATACAGGTGCATCGCCTCACCGGCATCTCTACCCTCTGAAATTGTAGCTGGCAGCCCCACCTGCCACGGCTCACTGGAAAATGTCCTGCTATCCTGCTAGGACAATTCAGTTTTGACTGCCCCTAAGTAACACAGCCATTTGTATCTATACAAATCCAGCTATCATAAAAGATCATTAACAGCAACTCCCTGCTCACTCATTATTAGTATAATAATTATTTTATCTAACTACTTTGAGCTACAGTAGAGTGATGTATGGTATTTAGTTAGTTCCAGTAACAAATATAAAAAAAATGATATAAAAAAAAGAATAAACTGAAAACTATACAGTTTATTCTGTCCGCCTGCTCTGAAACGGCGGACAGACATCGCCAGAAATCAACCCGATCGAATGCAATCGGGTTGATTGACACCTCCTGCTAGCGGCCGATCGCCGCAAATCTGCAGGGGGCCGCATTGCGCCAGCATTTAACAAGAACTGCTGGTGCAATGATAAATGCCAAGAGCGTATGCTGTCGGCATTTATCGATGTGCAGCGTACATGATCCGCTATATCGGATCATGTCCGCTCGCACAATTATAAATATGCCCCCATATGTTCTTTGCTAAAATCTATTTTTCTCCTAATATGTATTTAAAATATCCACTTCAATGGAGTACTTTGTCAGCATCTTATGGTTAAGGTACTTTTGTTATATATTTTTGTGGCAGGTATACTGTATGCAGCAGTGTTAGATTTAGCTTTTGTGCTGCCCTAGACACAGAGAAATCTGCTGCTCTCACCCTCCACAGTTTTAGCTCATATTTGTTTCATATACTGTAGCTGCTGTAGCCCAGGGAAGAATAGGGGGTCACGTACCCCCAACTAGAAATTCAGGAAGCATTAAAGGGACACTCAAGTCAAAATTAAAGGGACACTGAACCCAAATTTTTTTTCTTTTGTGATTCAGTTAGAGCATGCAATTTTAAGCAGCTTTCTAATTTACTCATATTATCAAATTTTCTTCATTCTCTTGGTATCTTTATTTGAAATGTAAGAATGTAAGTTTAGATGCCGGCCCATTTTTGGTGAACACACTGTGTTGTTCTTGCTGATTGGTGGATAAATTCACCCACCATTATACAAGTGCTTTCCATGATTCTGAATCAAAAAAATAGTTTAGATGCCTTCTTTTTCAAATAAAGAAAGCAGGAGAACGAAGAAAATTTGATAATAGGAGTAAATTAGAAAGTTGCTTAAATTTGCATGCTCTATCTGAATCATGAAAGAAAAAATTTGGGTTCAGTATCCCTTTAAACTTCCATTATTCAGATAGAGCACATAATTTTAAACAGCTTTTTAATTCACTACCATTATCTAAATGTGCACAATCTTTTTATATGCACACTTTCGGAGGTACCAGCTCCTACTGGGCATGTGCTAGATTTACAGGAAATACGTATATGCATTTTGTGATTGGCCAATGGCCATCACATGATGCATTAGGAAGGAAAATGTAACTAACGTTGACATCTGTTACAAAAAAAATCTACTACATTCGAGTTTTGCGTTACGGCTTTTAACGCTGAAAAATGGCAATTTCAGCGTAATGGCAGTAACGCACTATTACTAGTCATGTCGGTATAGTAATACCGCAAGCATTTTAGCCTGTAACGCAATGTCCATTCCGCACTCAAAAAAATGACGTTTTTGTGGGGGATTTTCATAGCGCCGGTATTACAGGTTGTGCGGTGAGGCTAATATGCTTGCGTTACAGCCTATACCGACACGATCCATACCGCCATCTGCGAGCAGTAGTTATGGTTTTTGTATAACAAAAATGTTTCACAAAACTCATAACAAAAATGTTACAAAGTACACTAACACCCATAAACCTTTTAACCCCTAAACCGCCGCCCTCCTGCATCGCAAACACTATATTAAACTTACTAACCCCTAATCCGCCACCCACCCACATTGCGACTATTAAATAAATGTATTAACCCCTAATCTGCCGCCCCCCAACATCGCCGACACTTTAATAAATCTATTAACCCCTAATCCGCCGCTCTCTGACATAGCCAACACTATAATAAAGTTATTAACTTCTTGTCAGGGTTTTTTCCCTGTTGCGTTTGCCATGTGCTGCTGGCAGCCATTTTACTCACCTCTCTTCCTGAATATGGTGCATTGTGGGGGATGCTGCTCATTTCCTGCACTTCCTTTTATGGCCAGACTGGTGTGCATCATCCATGTGAGACAGGATGCAGTCTCAGAATTGTGATGTCATCACTTATTATTTAAAGGGCCTCTGTTCAGTATGCTTTGCCTTTTCATTGTCTCAGACCTGTTTGTGAGAGTTCCTGTGTATTACCTGGCTGCCTGATGTCCCTCCTGGTTCCTTGTTCCTGATTCCGGCTCATCTGACTATTCGCTTTGGCTGCTGACTCGGCTCGTCTGACTTCCAGCTCTGGTTTTGACTCCTGGCTTGTTATTTGACTTGTGGACTTTTTATTATTTTTTGCTATTAATAAAGGTGTGATTATTTTTGCACTTCTCGTCTCAGTCTGATTCCTGGCACCCTGACACCTCTAAACCTCCAGCCTCCCACATCGCCGCCAATAAATAAACTTATTAACCCCGGAACCTCCGGCCTCCTGCATCTCTGCAACTAAATAAACCTATTTACTCCTAAACTGCTGGCCCCCACATAATAAAAAACACTAAATTAAACTATTAACCCCTAAACCTAACACCCCCCTAACTACTAAAATTACAATATAACTATATTTAAATAAATAAAAACTTACCTGTGAAATAAAAATAAACATAACATTAAACTATAAATTAACCTAACCACTATTCTAATAAAATAAAAAAATACTACCAATTAAAAAATCTAAATAACTAATTTAAAAAAAACCTTACACTATGAGAAAAATTCAAAAATCTAAAATAATAAACACTAAATTATGAAAAATAAAAAACACTAAGCTTACAAAAAATAATAAATGAAATTATCAAAAATAGCCCTATAAAAATAAAAAAGCCCCCCCCCAAATAAAAACACCCCCTAGCCTACAATAAACTACCAATAGCCCTTAAAAGGGCCTTTTGTAGGGCATTGCCCTAAGTTAAACAGCTCTTTAACCTGTAATAAAATACAAAGTCCCCCAACAGTAAAACCCACCACCCAACTAACCCCCCAAAATAAAAAAAACTAACTCTAAAAAAAAAACCTAAGCTACCCATTGCCCCTAAAGGGGTATTTGTATGGGCATTGCCCTTAAAAGGGCATTCAGCTCTTTTTCATGGCCCAAACCCTAATCTGAAAAAAAAAACACCCTAAAAATAAAAAAATACCTAACACTGACCCCAGAATATCTACTCACAGTTCCTTATTTTATTAGAATAGTAAAGTTCATCAAAATAATAATAATATATAACATATATATTATATGTTATATATATGTGACATATTCCCTTGTTCCACATTTAATTGTTCTAGTTTTCTAGTATTTCGTATAATTTAGATATAAAAGGGATTTTTATGGCAAGATTTTTTTCTGGGACAAGTAGGTGGCACACCATTTGTTTGTGGTCGTTACTGTGAGTGTGCTATGAGTGGGTCTGGGTAGACAAGGGTATGTCCTGGGCAATTCTGCTGTTGTTTGGATTTGCCAAGGGCTTGGATATTGCCCTGTATCAGCGTGCATTAAAAGGGAGGTGCTGGAGTTTTAATTTATATCCTGGGCAGAGTCAGACAGTGGATAAAAAAATTGGATATTTGCTCTGGCTAAAGAATATGCAGACGAAGCAAGCAGGCAAACTTCCCAACTCATGATAACCCCAAATCAAGACGACTGGGAGGTATGCTTTAAAAAGCGTAGAAAATAGGGTAGTTATTTGGCAAAATAAATAATGAAAGTACTTTGTAAATTGTTTTGCTATCTATATGCATTCATATATGTATATGTATCTATATGTATTCATTTCCTAGAGTACAAGTAGACTGTGCAAATATTAGCGCTTTTGTACGTTATTACAAGCCTAAAGTTACTTTTTAATCGCTTGAGCGATAGTCAAGGGGATGTTGACATCTGGATGTCGGATAGAGTGGGAGCACTAAATCACTCACATAGTAGACTTCTATGGGGATGCACGTAAAATTCATGTCAGATATTGCTTAAGCGCTAAGCTGAGGGTTTGCTAAATCAAAGGTACGCAAGTAGCGGACTTCTGTGCTATATTATTAATAATAATGGGTTACTTCAGGTCTCAAAAAGTGTAAATTTTACAGTGGTATTTTGGACTGCACTCATGTGCAACACTAAACTCTCTCCTAATAGTGCTTCCTGCACTATACAATTAAACATTTTCCATCTGTATTAAGACGTTCCCGTTAATACATTTAACCACGCACTTGTAATAACAGATTGTATTGCACAAAAGATAACGCACCCTGTGTTATCAATTGTGCTCCACTTGTAATCCAGCCCTTATTACCCTATGGGTAATTCAATTTTGAAGAAACACAAATGGGGGCACCATATAGTGGGTGCAATCCGATATACGGCACAGGTTTCGGCGCAAGCGTGGAAACCTGCACCGCCCTTAGTTTCAGCTCGCAACTCGAGCTATCATATATACGGCGCCGTCAGAGGCTAAAGTGCCGTAAGTCTGACAAACCAGCGATGTCCATAAATCTGCGTAAGTACAAATTTCTGGAGTCGCCAGTGACTTACGGCACTTTAGAAACTGCCGCCGCATAAAAAACCTGACTAAGTTATTAAATCACCCGTACTGTCTAACACGCCTCCTAAACATAGCCCGACACGTCTACCCCTCTATCCGCTATCCCCCCCTCACTCTCCTAATAATAATAAATGTATTAACCCCTAAACCGCCGCTCCCGGACCCCGCTGCACCTAATAAAGTTATTAACCCCTAAACCACCGCTCCCGGACCCCGCTGCCACCTACATTATCTATATTACCCCCTAATGTGAGCCCCCTACACCGCCGCTACCGATTTTATCTATATTGCCCCCTAATGTGAGCCCCTTACACCGCCGCCATCTATATTAGCTACCCCCTAATGTGAGCCCCTTACACCGCCGCCATCTATATTACCTAGCCCCTTATGTGAGCCCCTTACACCGCCGCCATCTATGTTACCTACCCTAAAATGTGAGCCCCTTACACCGCCGCCATCTATATTACCTACCCCCTAATGTGAGCCCCTTACACCGCCGCCATCTATATTACCTACCCCCTAATGTGAGCCCCTTACACCGCCGCCATCTATATTAACCACCCCCTAATGTGAGCTCCTACCCCGCCGCCAGCTATATTAAAATTATTAACCCCTAATCTAATCCCCCTACACCGCTGCCAGCTATATTAAAATTATTAACCCCTAATTTAATCCCCCTACACCGCCGCCACCTATATTAAAATTATTAACCCCTAATCTAATCCCCCTAAAGTAATCACCTCTATTACCAGCCCTTAAAAGGGCCTTTTGCGTGACATTGCCCCAAAGTAACAGCTCTATTGCCAGCCCTTAAAAGGGCTTTTTGCGGGCCATTGCCCTAAAGTAATCAGCTCTTTTACCAGCCCTTAAAAGGGCTTTTTGCGGGGCATTGTCACAAAGTAATCAGCTCTTTTGCATCTAATCTAAATCCCCCTACACCGCCGCCACCTATAATAAATGTATTACCCCCTAATCTAATCCCCCTACACCGCCGCCACCTATATTAAATAGATTAACCCCTAATCTGACCCCCCTACACCGCCGCCACCTATATTAACTATATTAACCCTAATTATATTAGGGTTAATATAGTTAATATAGTTATTATATTATTTATATTAACTATATTAACCCTAATTATATTAGGGTTAATATAGTTAATATAGTTATTAGATTATATATATTAACTATATTAACCCTATCTAACCCTAACTAAATTCTTATTAAAATTAATATAATTAATATTATTAATTAAAATATTCCTATTTAAAACTACTTACCTATAAAATAAACCCTAACGGCTAGATTTGGAGTTTTGTCAGTAACAACCCGAAAAACTAACGCCGGCTTTTTTCTGGCCGCACCATAAAAATAACTCTGGTATTGAGAGTCCACAAAAAGGCTGCGTTAGGCTCCAAAAAAGGAGCGTAGAGCATTTTTAACGCAGCTTCAACTCTCTATACCAGAGTTGCTTACGCGAGCGGCCAGCCTCAAAAACGTGCTCGTGCACGATTCCCCCATAGAAAACAATGGGGCTGTTTGAGCTGAAAAAAAACCTAACACCTGCAAAAAAGCCGCGTTCAGCTCTTAACGCAGCCCCATTGTTTGCTATGGGGAAACACTTCTACGTCTGCACCTAACACCCTAACATGTACCCCGAGTCTAAACACCCCTAGCCTTACATTTATTAACCCCTAATCTGCCGCCCCAGCTATCGCTGACCCCTGCATATTATTATTAACCCCTAATCTGCCGCTCCGTAAACTGCCGCTACTTACATTATCCCTATGTACCCCTAATCTGCTGCCCTAACATCGCCGACCCCTATATTATATTTATTAACCCCTAATCTGCCCCCCACAACGTCGCCTCCACCTGCCTACACTTATTAACCCCTAATCTGCCGACCGGACCTGAGCGCTACTATAATAAAGTTATTAACCCCTAATCCGCCTCACTAACCCTATAATAAATAGTATTAACCCCTAATCTGCCCTCCCTAACATCGCCGACACCTAACTTCAATTATTAACCCCTAATCTGCCGACCCAATCTCGCCGCTATTCTAATAAATGTATTAACCCCTAAAGCTAAGTCTAACCCTAACACTAACACCCCCCTAAATTAAATATAATTTAAATCTAACGAAATTAATTATCTCTTATTAAATAAATTATTCCCATTTAAAGCTAAATACTTACCTGTAAAATAAATCCTAATATAGCTACAATATAAATTAAAATTATATTATAGCTATTTTAGGATTAATATTTATTTTACAGGTAACTTTGTATTTATTTTAACCAGGTACAATAGCTATTAAATAGTTAAGAACTATTTAATAGCTAAAATAGTTAAAATAATTACAAATTTACCTGTAAAAGAAATCCTAACCTAAGTTACAATTAAACCTAACACTATGCTATCAATAAATTAATTAAATACAATTCCTACAAATAAATACAATTAAATAAACTTGCTAAAGTACAAAAAATAAAAAAGAACTAAGTTACAAAAAAAAAAAAATATTTACAAACATAAGAAAAATATTACAACAATTTTAAACTAATTACACCTACTCTAAGCCCCCTAATAAAATAACAAAGCCCCCCAAAATAAAAAAATGCCCTACCCTATTCTAAATAACTAAAGTTCAAAGCTCTTTTACCTTACCAGCCCTGAACAGGGCCCTTTGCGGGGCATGCCCCAAGAAGTTCAGCTCTTTTGCCTGTAAAAGAAAAAATACAATACCCAAGCCCCCCAACATTACAACCCACCACCCACATACCCCTAATCTAACCCAAACCCCCCTTAAATAAACCTAACACTAAGCCCCTGAAGATCTTCCTACCTTATCTTCACCTCACCGGGTTCAACGATCTGTCCAGAAGAGCTCCTCCGATGTCCTGATCCAAGCCCAAGCGGGGGGGCTGAAGAGGTCCATGATCCGGATGAAGTCTTCATCCAAGCGGGAGCTGAAGAGGTCCATGATCCGGATGAAGTCTTCTATCAACGGCATCTTCAATCTTCTTTCTTCCGGATCCTCCTGCAGACCTCCGACGCGGAACATCCTGCTGGCCCGACGGACTAACGACGAATGACGGTTCCTTTAAGGGACGTCATCCAAGATGGCGTCCCTCGAATTCCGATTGGCTGATAGGATTCTATCAGCCAATCGGAATTAAGGTAAGAATATTCTGATTGGCTGATGGAATCAGCCAATCAGAATCAAGTTCAATCCGATTGGCTGATTCAATCAGCCAATCAGATTGAGCTCGCAATCTATTGGCTGTTCCGATCAGGAACAGGGACGCCATCCGATCAGGAATTCGAGGGACGCCATCTTGGACGACGTCCCTTAAAGGAACCGTCATTCGTCGTTAGTCCGTCGGGCCAGCAGGATGTTCCGCGTCGGAGGTCTGCAAGATGGATCCGGAAGAAAGAAGATTGAAGATGCCGTTGATAGAAGACTTCATCCGGATCATGGACCTCTTCAGCTCCCGCTTGGATGAAGACTTCATCCGGATCATGGACCTCTTCAGCCCCCCGCTTGGGCTTGGATCAGGACATCGGAGGAGCTCTTCTGGACAGATCGTTGAACCCGGTGAGGTGAAGATAAGGTAGGAAGATCTTCAGGGGCTTAGTGTTAGGTTTATTTAAGGGGGGTTTGGGTTAGATTAGGGGTATGTGGGTGGTGGGTTGTAATGTTGGGGGGCTTGGGTATTGTATTTTTTCTTTTACAGGCAAAAGAGCTGAACTTCTTGGGGCATGCCCCGCAAAGGGCCCTGTTCAGGGCTGGTAAGGTAAAAGAGCTTTGAACTTTAGTTATTTAGAATAGGGTAGGGCATTTTTTTATTTTGGGGGGCTTTGTTATTTTATTAGGGGGCTTAGAGTAGGTGTAATTAGTTTAAAATTGTAATATTTTTCTTATGTTTGTAAATATTTTTTTATTTTTTTGTAACTTAGTTCTTTTTTATTTTTTGTACTTTAGCTAGTTTATTTAATTGTATTTATTTGTAGGAATTGTATTTAATTAATTTATTGATAGTGTAGTGTTAGGTTAATTGTAGGTAATTGTAGGTAGTTTATTTAATTAATTTATTGATAGTATAGTGTTAGGTTTAATTGTAACTTAGGTTAGGATTTCTTTTACAGGTAAATTTGTAATTATTTTAACTATTTTAGCTATTAAATAGTTCTTAACTATTTAATAGCTATTGTACCTGGTTAAAATAAATACAAAGTTACCTGTAAAATAAATATAAATCCTAAAATAGCTATAATATAATTATAATTTATATTGTAGCTATATTAGGATTTATTTTACAGGTAAGTATTTAGCTTTAAATAGGAATAATTTATTTAATAAGAGATAATTAATTTCGTTAGATTTAAATTATATTTAACTTAGGGGGGTGTTAGTGTTAGGGTTAGACTTAGCTTTAGGGGTTAATACATTTATTAGAATAGCGGTGAGCTCCGGTCGGCAGATTAGGGGTTAATAATTGAAGTTAGGTGTCAGCGATGTTAGGGAGGGCAGATTAGGGGTTAATACTATTTATTATAGGGTTAGTGAGGCGGATTAGGGGTTAATAACTTTATTATAGTAGCGCTCAGGTCCGCTCGGCAGATTAGGGGTTAATAAGTGTAGGCAGGTGGAGACGACGTTGAGGGGGGCAGATTAGGGGTTAATAAATATAATACAGGGGTCGGCGGTGTTAGGGGCAGCAGATTAGGGGTACATAAGGATAACGTAGGTGGCGGTCGGCAGATTAGGGGTTAAAATTTTTTATTCAAGTGTCAGCGATGTGGGGGGACCTCAGTTTAGGGGTACATAGGTAGTTTATGGGTGTTAGTGTACTTTAGAGTACAGTAGTTAAGAGCTTTATAAACCGGCGTTAGCCCAGAAAGCTCTTAACTACTGACTTTTTTCCTGCGGCAGGAGTTTTGTCGTTAGATGTCTAACGCTCACTTCAGAAACGACTCGAAATACCGGAGTTAGAAAGATCCCATTGAAAAGATAGGATACGCAATTTACGTAAGGGGATCTGCGGTATGGAAAAGTCGCGGCTGAAAAGTGAGCGTTAGACCCTATTTTGAGTGACTCCAAATACCGGCGGTAGCCTAAAACCAGCGTTAGGAGCCTCTAACGCTGGTTTTCACGGCTAACGCCAAACTCCAAATCTAGGTCTAAGATAGCTACAATATAATTAATAATTACATTGTAGCTATTTTAGGGTTTATATTTATTTTACAGGTAACTTGGTATTTATTTTAACTAGGTACAATAGCTATTAAATAGTTAATAACTATTTAATAGCTACCTAGTTAAAATAATTACCAGTTTACCTGTAAAATAAATCCTAAACTAAGTTACAAATACACCTACACTATCAATAAATTAAATAAACTACAAATATCTAAACTAATCTACAATTAAATACACTAAACTAAATTACAAAAAACAAACACTAAGTTACAAAAAATAAAAAAGATTACAAGAATTTTAAGCTAATTACACCTATTCTAAGCCCCCTAATAAAATAACAAAGCCCCCCAAAATAAAAAATTGTCCCTACCCTAATCTAAATTACAAAAGTTAACAGCTCTATTACCAGCCTTTTGTGGGGCATGCCCCAAAGAAATCAGCTCTTTTGCCTGTAAAAAAACCAACACCCCCCCATTACAACCCACCACCCACATACCCCTATTCTAACCCACCCAATCCCCCCTTAAAAAAACCTAAGTCTAAGAATTTAGTTAGGGTTAGATAGGGTTAGTATAGTTAATATTTATAATATAATAACTATATTAACTATATTAACCCTAATATAATTAGGGTTAATATAGTTAATATAGGTGGCGGCGGTGTAGGGGGGTCAGATTAGGGGTTAATCTATTTAATATAGATTACTTTGTGACAATGCCCCGCAAAAAGCCCTTTTAAGGGCTGGTAAAAGAGCTGATTACTTTAGGTTAATCTATTTAATATAGGTGGCGGCGGTGTAGGGGGATTAGATTAGGGGGTAATACATTTATTATAGGTGACGGCGGTGTAGGGGGATTTAGATTAGATGCAAAAGAGCTGATTACTTTGTGACAATGCCCCGCAAAAAGCCCTTTGAAAGGCTGGCAATAGAGCTGTTACTTTGGGGCAATGTCACGCAAAAGGCCCTTTTAATGGCTGGTAATAGAGGTGATTACTTTAGGGGGATTAGATTAGGGGTTAATAATTTTAATATAGGTGGCGGCGGTGTAGGGGGATTAAATTAGGGGTTAATAATTTTAATATAGCTGGCGGCGGTGTAGGGGGATTAGATTAGGGGTTAATAATTTTAATATTGCTGGCAGCGGGGTAGGAGCTCACATTAGGGGGTAGTTATTATAGATGGCGGCGGTGTAAGTGGCTCACATTAGGGGGTAGGTCATATAGATGGCGGCGGTGTAAGGGGCTCACATTAGGGGGTAGGTAATATAGATGGCGGCGGTGTAAGGGGCTCACATTAGGGGGTAGGTAATATAGATGGCGGCGTGGTAAAGGCTCACATTAGGGGGTTATACATTTAATGTAGGTGGCGGCGGGGTCCGGGAGTGGTGGTTTAGGGGTTAAATACTTTATTACGGATTGCGGCGGGGGATCGCGGTTGACAGGTAGATAGACATTGCGCATGCATTAGGTGTTAGGTTTTATTTAGCAGTTCGCTGTTGACAGGTAGATAGACATTGCGCATGCGTTAGGTGTTAGGTTTTATTTAGCAGCCAGTTTAGGGAGCTACGGGGCTCCAATACACAGCGTAAGGCTTACTACGCCTGCAATTTGTGACGAGGTGAAAATGGATATAAAAAAATAGGAAAAGGAAATGGGAGAGTATATAGGGGATATTAAGCACTCTTACACCTATCGCTTGTAATAAGCTGTAAAATTACATCATGAAATATCTGCTAGCGAATAATAAATGTAAATGAGGTGAAAATGGAGTAAGATTTCTCCATTTTCGCCACGTAAGTCCTTACGCTGTTTATTGGATACCAAACTGCGCGGGTTTGGTATAATTGTCTATGGGCCAAAAAACTACGGCCAAAGGCAGAAATATACGAGCATAACTTCTAGGTTGTGATAATTTGGCTTTTGCGGGCGACGCTGGATATATCGGATCGGGCCCAGCGTATCCTGTGGAACATTGAAACCCAACACCAAATGGCTTTTTGGATGGGTACTTACTTATAGGAGACCACCAAACAAATGCTTGATCCCTTGAGTTGCCCAGTTACTCCGAACTCACAGCAGCCAGTTATCAGCAAATGTGCTTATTTATTTAAAATTGTAAGGATAATAATACAAAATTTAAAAACAATAAGATGATATTACACTTGTATCTCAACACGTTTCTCAGCCTCTGTGAATGTGCAGTACGGCTGTTTCATAAGGTGTATAAAATGCATTCTACAAATAAACCTTTTTACACTCTTGTTGCTTTTTTTTGCATTATTTTGAGTTCAATGTCTCCTTAAGGGGAGAATACAGATAAACCAAAGCTTCATATATTTATTGTAATTGAAGAAATATTCCCATATCATCAAATCATCAACTTGTAAACTACAGCTTTTACAGTAAGAACCCCCCCTATTTATCATGTATATGTAAGTAAGCAGAGATCAGTGTAATCAACATTCTACTGGCTTCAGTGAACACTATATTTATCTATTCTGACAGCTGCTGGGATACTGAAAGTCCTGTTGGTCCAAAATGAGAATTAGTTTGGTCATCCAGCCATTTCATTATCCATCACTGTCACTTGTTACCAAGTGCCTGGGTCCCAAAACTCTAACAAGATGTCACTGCACCATATTCATATTCGAACCTGAAATATGAAGTTCAATATTAAACATAATTAATGTATAACAGATGCTGTTTTGTTTTTATGTTTTTTACAAAGCAAATATAAATGAATTAGTCTAGAGCACTAGTTCTCATTATTATATTCTGTTTTAGGAGATCCTATGTGTAGTTTTTTTTAAGTAAAGTGGCATCCTTAAAAGGATATGAAACCCAAAATCTTTCTTTTATCCTTCATACAGAGCATGCAATTTTAAACAACTTTCTAATTTACTTCTATTATAATTTTTTTCATTCTCTTGGTATCTTTTGTTGAAAAGCAGGAATGTATGCTTAGGAGCTGGCCCATTTCTGGAGCAATATATGGCAACAGTTTTGAAATGATGATATCCATTTGCAAGAGCACTATATGGCAGCACTCTTTCCTGCCTTGTAGTGCTCCAGATTCCTACCTAGGTATCTCTTCAACACAGAATATCATGGGAAAAATTGTATTGTTAATTGAAGTAAATTGGAAAAAAAAATTTAAATGGTATCATCTGTCTCAATCACAAAAAAAAATGTTTGGGTTTCATGTCCCTTTAATATATTTTTTTAATATCGGAACACACAATTTATGATCTGAGCACTATTCTTATTTATTATTATCCTCTACTAATCAATATTTTGCAGATATGTATACTAGGGATGGGCGAATGTGTTAATATTTGAATTCGAATGTTAGAACGAATGTTATATTAGAAATTTCGATTTACATAATCGAATGTTGATAAGAACGAATATTCATAAAAATTCTATTATCTAATGTTATTTACAGTTTTCGAATGAGACATTCGAATTCGAATGTGACATTCGAATATTACATTTATAAAACACAGTTAGGGGCCTATTTACCAATGTGCGAGCGGACATGATACGAAGTAGCGTATCATGTCAGCTGCACATCGATAAATGCTGACAGCATACGCTGCTCCCTGCAGTTTTGCGGCCGCTAGCAGGGGGTGTCAATCAACCTGATCATATTCGATCGGGTTGATTTCTGTCTGCCGCCTCAGAGCAGGTGGAAAGATTATGGAGCAGCGGTCTTTAGAATACTACATTTATAAAACACAGTTGTAGACTAGAAATACTATTTTGAATTTGAATGTTACATTCAAATTTGAATGTCGCATTCAAATTTGAATATTCCATTTCAAAATTAAATGTGATATGAAATACATAGCTTAACATTCTATTATTCGAACTAATATTTTCTGTTATTGAAAAATTAAAAACCGAAAATTCAAAAATAGAATGTTAGAATGTTATATAAACTTTCAAAATTCGATTTGAACAAACGTATCAAAATTCGTTTTAAATTTCTAATTTTTAGAAACATTCGCCCATTTCTAATCTAAATTAAGGACTTATTAGTGGCTATGTCAAAAGTCTTTGGGGAAATGGCTTATAAGCTTCTATGAGGTTTGAAACCAATCTGGACATTAGATGATTTTTTTTTTACCTCTCACTCTGCGCTACTTTTTATCTGAAAGTGACTATTCTTATAATTATTTTTTTATATATTTTTTTATATTTATATATTTTTTTATTGTATATAAGAATATACGATTGTCTAAAACTGGAGGAGAAAATTAGAAATATGTAGTTAAAGCAAGAGACATCTAAAAAATACTAAGGGAGCAAAAAGATTAGGGGAAGATCTGACCTCTACTCAGAATTGTTGTTATGGTGTAGTGGTTATGTGTTTGTTTTTTGTTTTTTTGTGTGTTTTTTTTGGGAGAGAGGATTGAAAATACAGTCAAAGTTTTGATTCCAACCTAAACATGTTAAAATAAGATGGAATAAAAGTATTAATAATGATACACTCAGGTTAAGCTGAAATGCATATAGGTGTACCCTGATTGTCACCTGTGAATTTCAGTTGATTTGAAGTATACCACACACAGGATCGTTTAACTGATCAGCATCGTGAAGGACTGTGGAGGTTTTGGAAGATCGGTATCCGGACCAAGTGAGGAACCGTAGTAAGACAGCCAACCTAGCCCAGTCCAGAAGGCATTTATTGTCTAAGTACTATACAATTCATTAACAAGGAGATATCAGAGGAAATGAAAGAATAATAGTGAGTAATGGACTGACTGTTCACTAGAAGGTATTAAACTGTTACCACACCTCTTACAGTAATACGTGTCCAGTTACACACTGGGGAACGAAACTTTTGGAGCACCTACTTTATCTATGTATTTATATTGTCACAAATTATCAAGTTTTAAATAAGTTTGGCAGAGCATAGGGTTTTAACGCTGTGGAGCCTTACTATTTACATTGTATGATTCTTGAATGTTTTAACACCCAGTATTTTATTATCTACTAGTGGATAAGCCTGTCCAGGGGGCAGTCTATGTGTGAAAAATGTAACCGCCCAAGCTACAAAAAATAAAAAAGTAAAAATACAGAAAAAAATAAACAACATTATCCAAAATAATGAAACCTAATCCCTATGAAAATAAAAAACACCCCCCAAAATAAAAACACCCCCTAATCTAAGAATAAATTACCAATAGCCCTTAAAAGTGCTTTTTGTAGGGCATTGCCCTAAAGAAATCAGCTCTTTTACGTTAAAATTAAACAAAGTCCCCCCTAACAGTAAAAGCCCAACCCACCAAACCCCCCAAAGTAAAAAAAACCTAACACTAATAAACCTAAACTACACATTGTCCCTAAAAGGGGGATTTGTATGGGCATTGCCCCTAAAGGGGCATTCAGCTCTTTTTCACTGCCCTTATAAGGGCATTCAGCTCTTTTGCAAATTTCCCAATAAACCATAATCTAAAAAAAGAAAACCCCCCAAAAAATCTTCTTCCAGGCGGGTCTAGCATCTTCATCCACAGCAAAAACGGTGCAGAGAGGAGGTCTGTCATATACTGAATATTGTCTCAAGTGTGTGAACCCTGCGCTATTTCTTATGTGCCTCAAGCTCCCCTTGAATACTTGTGATATAACCACGGACACACTAGGATATGTTCATTTAGGACTGTACATTTGGATCTGCCTCTATTTGGCCTTGTTGGTTCAACAACAGACTAGCCATCATACCAAGAGTTTCACACTAATTGTTATATTGATTATACTGATGTTTTAAAGATTTTATGTTACATGGATCCATGATATGATTGTGTACTACATTGTAAGTTGTATTAAACTTAATGATTTTATATAAATAATTTTATATATTTTAATCAAGGCTATTTTAGTGTATCACATTGCCACTTTAGCCTTTTTTGGCGCTTGCCTTTCCACTCTTTTTTATATACTAAATATTGAATGCAAGGTACTGCAATTAATTTGGGGTACCTTGCATTCCTATTGGCTGATTTTTTCAAAACAGCCAATAGGATTAGAGCTACTGAAATCATATTAGCTGTTCAAATCAGCCAATAAGATTTCAGTAGCTCTCATTATATTGACTGATTTTGAACATTTCAGCCAATAGGAATGCAGGGTACCCCAATAAATATGGGGTACCTTGAATTCAATCTTCAGTGTGCAGCAGACAATCGCATGAAGAGGAACCTCCACATCTTCCACAAGGCCCACCACCAAGGAGCGCTGCCGCCAAAGTTTAAAGAAGACCGCTCCGGACCTCCGCTCCGCACCGCCTTTGTTCTGCGCACATCTGGGGAAAAAACGCTCTGGACCTCCACTCTGTGCCGCCTTCACTGTGGATGAAGATGATGGACCCGTCTGGAAGAAGACCTTGTCTGCCGGACTTCTGAAACCGTGAGTACCTATTTGGGGCTTTAGTGTTGTTGTTTTTTTTTTTGGGGGGGGTTTGTTTTCTTAGATTAGGGTTTATTGGGCAATTTGCAAAAGAGCTGAATGCCCTTTTAAGGGCAGTGAAAAAGAGCTGAATGTCCTTGTAAGGGCAATGCCCATATAAATGCCCCTTTAGGAGCAATGGGTAGTTTAGGTTTATTAGTGTTATTTTTTTTTTTATTTTGGGGGGTTTGGAGGGTGGGTTTTACTGTTGGGGGGGACTATAAAAAAATAAATATAAAATATGATGAAAAAATGGGAAAAAAACACTTTTTCTAAATTTGACCCCCAAAATCTGTTACACATCTACAACCACCAAAAAACACCCATGCTAAATAGTTTCTAAATTTTGTCCTGAGTTTAGAAATACCTAATGTTTACATGTTCTTTGCTTTTTTTGCAAGTTATAGGGCAATAAATACAAGTCACACTTTGCTATTTCCAAACCATTTTTTTTTTCAAAATTAGCGATAGTTACATTGTAACACTGATATCTGTCAGGAATCCCTAAATATCTCTTTACATGTATATATTTTTTTTTAGTAGACAACCCAAAGTATTGATCTAGGCCCATTTTGGTATATTTCATGCCACCATTTCACCGCCAAATGCAATCAAATAAAAAAAATCTCTAACTTTTTCACAAACTTTAGGTTTCTCACTGAAATTATTTATAAACAGCTTGTGCAATTATGGCATAAATGGTTGTAAATGCTTCTCTGGGATCCCCTTTCTTCAGAAATAGCAGACATAAATGGCTTTGGCGTTGCTTTTGGGTAATTAGAAGGCCGCTAAATGCCAATGCGCACCACACTTGTATTATGCCCAGCAGTGAAGGGGTTAATTAAGTAGCTTGTAGGGAGCTTGTCGGGTTAATTTTAGCTTTAGTGTACTGTAGTAGATAACCCAAAGTATTGATCTAGGCCCATTTTGGTATATTTCATGCCACCATTTCACCGCCAAATGCGATCAAATAAAAAAAAATAGTTAACTTTTTCCACTAACTTTAGGTTTCTCACTGAAATTATTTACAATTAGCTTGTGCAATTATGGCACAAATGGTTGTAAATGCTTTTCTGGGATCCCCTTTGTTCAGAAATAGCAGACATATATGGCTATGGCGTTGCTTTTTGATAATTACAAGGCAGCTAAATGTCGCTGCGCACCACACTTGTATTATGCCCAGCAGTTAAGTGGTTAATTAGGTAGCTTCTAGGATTAATTTTAGCTTTAGTGTAGAGATCAGCCTCCCACCTAACACATCACACCCACTGATCCCTCCCTGACCCCCCTCAAACAGCTCTCTTCCCTCTACCATCTCACAATTGTCACCGTCATCTTAAGTACTGGCAGAAAGTCTGCCAGTATTAAAATAAAAGGAAATTTTTTATTATTTTTTTATATATATTTAATTCAGCAGTGATTGATCCTCCTTTAGCTCCCAATCTCCCTGATCCGCCCTGACCCCCCCATATAGCTCTCTAACCCTCTACCTATTCTCGACCATCTTGGGTACTGTCAGCTGTCTGCAGCGCCCAGCTTGCTCAAAAAATTGCCCAGTTTGGTAAAACCCTTAATTTTCTGTAGTGTAGCTGCCCCCAACCCCCTACCCTCCCAGATCCCTTTAGAATTTATTGCCAACCCTCTTCCTCCCTCTACCTCCACCTCCCTCTACATCTCCCTCCCTCACCGGACTTAATGGAGCGCACGCACGCGCGCATACACATGCATGCCCCACGCACTCCCGATCACTTGCATGTTCTGATCCAGAAGTCCCTCCAACGATGGGCCGCCCACCTGCCTCCCTGCTACGACTCCCACCCACCAACGATCGGCACCATCGCTGGCCAATGCAGAGAGGGCCACAGAGTGCCATAAAAGGTATTGCAGTGATGCCTTAATATCGAGGCATCACGGCAATACCTTGAAAGCGGCAGTTTGTGTATGACGTACCCTGTACGACGTGTACCATTAAGGGGTTAAACATTTGGGTATCATGACCCTTTAAATATGTGATTGATCTACTAGTAATTCCAATAAGGAAACCAGCGTTGGTTATATATATATTCTGTTTTTAATATTTATAGAGTATCTTGTGTATTTTATATATATTTTATTAAAATTATTATTGATTGAAAGACCTTGACTGCTTTTTTAGCGCTACTCCTATGTGTTTTAGTATAGTAAATGTATTGTAACACATTCCCAAAAACACATTAAATGTTGCTTAGCAAAATGTACAAACATTATGAGAGTTTCTTGATATTTTTGCAGGGGTAGGAATAAAAGAAGATACAATTACATTAAAATAACATATTCTCCACTTTCCAATAAGGAATGTCATGAGTATAATTATTTATTCTTGCCTTCAGAGAGGCATAGGGCCCCATTTATCAAAGCTTCAACGTTTAGACAGTCGCAGTTTCAATACATCCGCAGAAAGTTGTTGGAGCGATTAGACATCCGGTTTTGAAATTATCAAAAATAAGACTTAAAGGGACATGTTTTTTTCATGATTCAGATAGAGAATACAATTTTTTAAAAAAATCCAATTTACTTCTAATATCTAATTTGCTTCATTCTTTAGATTTCCTTTGTTAAATAAAAAGCGATGCATATGGGTGAGCCAATCACACGAAGCAGCTATGTGCAGCCACCAATCAGCAGCTACTGAGTCTATTTAGGTATGCTTTTCAATAAAGGATATCAAGAGAATGAAGCAAATTAGATAAAAGAAGTCAATTAGAAAGTTGTTTAAAGGGACAGTATACACCAATTTTCATATAACTGCATGTAATAGACACTACTATAAAGAATAAGATGCACAGATACTGATAAAAAAATAAGTATAAAACTGTTTAAAAACTTACTTAGAAGCTCTCAGTTTAGCTCTGTTAAAAAGGCAGTTGGAAAGCCCACTGCAAGTGGGAAATAAGGCACTTCTCCCCTCCCCCTTCTTTTGCATATGAAAAGACCCTTTACACAAACAGAAGCAAGCTAGAGTAGGTATATGTCAGTATTCTCCTAAAACCTTGGGGCTTAGTTAGGAGTCTGAAAATCAGTGCAATGTTATTTAAAAAAAACAAAAAAACTTTATGGGCTATAAAAATAGATCATCTACAAAACATTTATGCAAAGAAAAAATGAGTGTATGATGTCCCTTTAAATTTGCTTGCTCTTTCTAAATCATAAAATAAAAAACTGGGTTTTATGTCCCTTTAATATACTTGCGTCAACAAAGCAGTGAGGATCGGCATTCGAGTTGAAAATTTGAAAGCATTGATGGTGCAAATATTTCAATTTATCATTCGATCAACGCAAAAAACAGATACGATATGAATCACACGATGCCCTATTGGTTCATGCCAGGCAAGTGTTTGGAGCAGTAGCCATTAAGTGAGTGACCATATCAATACACCGTGCCATGGACCAAATAAACTGATTAATGGATGAATGGCATAAGTCCTTAAAGGACCAGTCAACACAGTAGATTTGCATAATCAACAAATGCAAGATAACAAAACAATGCAATAGCACTTAGTCTGAACTTCAAATGAGTAGTAGATTTTTTTTCTGACAATTTTAAAAGTTATGTATTTTTCCACTCCCCTTGTACCATGTGACAGCCATCAGCCAATCACAAATGCATACACATACCATGTGACAGCCATCAGCCATTCACAAATGCATACACACTTTTTATTGCACATGCTCAGTAGGAGCTGGTGACTCAAAAAAGTTTAAATATAAAAAGACTGTCCACATTTTGTTAATAGAAGTAAATTGGAAAGTTGTTTAAAATGGCATGCTCTATCTGAATAATGAAAGTTTAATTTTGATTGAGTGAGGAGTAAAGCTCTGGGAATCCAACAGTGGTCAGCAGAGGTTCAAAGAGAAAAGTTTGGCGCTACTTAAAACGCATAGGAAAATAGTGTTTTACCTGCTTCTGTGATGGATGTCTCAGCCTTGGGGAGGTACCGTTTGTTTACCCGGTTGTATGCCTTTGAAATCCTCCATCAAAGTGCTCTTTCTGGATGTTGGGCGCGTGTGGTTGCACTAAGTGCTCCTAAGTATTGGCATATGGACTAAGTGGCCACAGAAGGATTAAAAAAAGGGACACTCACTTATGTGATTTTGCTGCTTCTTTTTTTGTTTTAATTATGCAATCACAAAAGGCAAGATTACAAGTCGTGCCATATGTCTTTTTCGCACGCGATATGGTCTTTTCACAGGCAATTTTCATTGTGCAGATATTATAAGTCTTGAAAAATCGCGCAATCGCCTTTTACACGATTCTTTCCGCGCTCGAAGAGCTGTAGTTAACAGTTTTCTCGCAAGAAAAAAAGTTTCAGGAAACACTTCAAAAATATATTACAAAGTACAGTTACACTCATATTAACACTGTCTAATAAAAAATATATTGCACACAAAAGTTATAAGGGCTCAAAGATAAGAGATCTCGGGTGTTAGAAAAAAAAAGCATGGATTTTACATTGACATACACACATGTACATAGAGAAACATGAATAGAGATTTGTTTAACTATGGAGATAATGAAAATATTTTACATTATAATCTAGATATGTATCTATATATATATATATATATATATATATTCATATACATATCTCGCTATAAATAGATATATCTGTCCAAAAATCATCACATACGGTATATATATATATATATATATATATATATATATATATATATATATATTTATATATATATAGATATAAATATTTATTTACAAATAAATAGAACATATTCCATTAACAAACATTTTTGCAATATGAAATATTCGCATTTTCATGTACACTTTTCGAGGAGAATACGTCATTGTTTTTTTTTTTTATTTGTCTTCTCTATCGACTTCTATGGCGGAATATGTGAACGTGGATGCGATTTGGCTTTTTTGGCTACGCGGGTTAACGCGCGCAAAATAAGTTATTTTGCAACTTGTAATACCTGCACAACCCCAAATGCTTGAAACCTTAACGCCTGCAGAGTTTTCACAATTGCGAAAAACAGATTTGCCATGTGACTTGTAATCTCACCCATATAGTGGTGTGGTATGGTATGTTTAACCCCTTAATGACCAGACCATTTTTCAATTTTCTTACCCTTAAAGAGACACTGAACCCAAATTTTTTTCTTTTGTGATTCAGATAGAGCATGTAATTTTAAGCAACTTTCTAATTTACTCCTATTATAATTTTTTCTTCTTTCTCTTGCTATCTTTATATGAAAAAGAAGGCATCTAAGCTTTTTTCTTGTTTCAGAACTCTGGACAGCAGTTTTTGATTGGTGGATGGATTTATCCACCAATCAGCAAGGACAACCTAGGTTGTTCACCAAAAATGGGCCGGCATCTAAACTTACATTCTTGCATTTCAAATAAAGATACAAAGAGAATAGAGAACATTTGATAATAGGAGTAAATTAGAAAGTTGCGTAAAATTTCATGCTCTATCTGAATCACAAAAGGAAAAAACTGGGTTCAGTGTCCCTTTAAGGACCAGGGCTATTTTTACATTTCTGCAGTGTTTGTGTTTAGCTGTAATTTTCCTCTTACTCATTTACTTTTCCCACACATATTATATACCGTTTTTCTCGCCATTAAATGGACTTTCTAAAGATACCATTATTTTCATCATATCTTATAATTTACTATAAAAAAAATGATAAAATATTAGGAAACAATGGAAAAAACACACTTTTTCTAAATTTGACCCCCAAAATCTGTTACACATCTACAACCACTAAAAAACACCCATGCTAAATAGTTTCTAAACGTTACATTTTTCACAATTTTAGGTTTCTCACTGAAATTATTTATAAACAACTTGTGCAATTATGGAACAAATTGTTGTAAATGATTCTCTGAGATCCCATTTGTTTAGAAATAGCAGACTTATATGGCTTTGGCGTTGCTTTTTGGTAATTAGAAGGCCGCTAAATTGCGCTGCGCACCACACATGAATTATGCCCAGCAGTGAAGGGGTTAATTAGGTAGCTTGTAGGGAGCTTGCAGGGTTAATTTTAGCTTTAGTGTAGAGATCAGCCTTCCACCTGACACATCACACCCCCTGATCCCTCCCAAACAGCTCTCTTCCCTCCCCCACCCCACAATTGTCCCCACCATCTTAAGTACTGGCAGAAAGTCTGCCAGT
Source organism: Bombina bombina (assembly GCF_027579735.1). NCBI lineage: Eukaryota > Metazoa > Chordata > Amphibia > Anura > Bombinatoridae > Bombina > Bombina bombina. The sequence goes on along the minus strand of NC_069507.1, from coordinate 84,069,679 downwards.
ACTAAAATTAAAGGTGTTTTTTTTATAAAATATTTATTCATCTCTGATAAACCCCTGCCTTAGCCCCCAACCTCCTTGATCCCCCCCAAACAGCTCTCTAACCCTCCCCCGATACCTATTTGCTCCCATCTTGGGTACTGGCAGCTGTCTGCCAGTACCCAGTTTGCCCCCCAAAACAAAGTTTTTAAAAAAAAAAGTTTTTAGCATAGCGTTTTCTCTAGTGTAGTTGCCCCCCCCTCAATACCCCCACCCCCTCCCAGATTCTTTTAGATTTAATCATTTTATTTTTATATTTCCTCTCTCCCTCTCAATTTAAAATTAATTGCTGGCAGTGGTTGCTGCGCGAGCGCCCCCGCACGCTCCCGGCACCCGGCGTGCACATTGCACTTACAGGAACCGGATGCCAGGTTGCGATGGGCCACCCACCCGCCTCCCTGCCAAGCTCCCACCCACCAACAAACGGCACCATCGCTACCGGTGCAGAGAGGGCCACAGACTGGCTCTCTCTGCATCGGAGGCTTGTAAAAGGTTATTGTAGGATGCCTCCATATCGAGGCATCACTACAATACCCTGAGAGCTGCTGGAAGCGATTGCGACCGCTTCCAGCACTCAGACAACTGACGTACTAGGTACGACTATTGTCATTAACGGTCAGTTTTTGCATGACGTAGTCCTGGTACATCAGTTGTCATTAAGGGGTTAAGCAGACTAAATAAATATTGTTTTTGAACTTTACTGCGGCCTTGGTGACTCTTTAGCAATTACATATATGTGTCAATTGTTCTTTTCTTTTCTTAAGTCTGTTTTGAATATAATTTTGAGTTTAATGTTTAATGTACCTTTAATTTTATTTCATGGTTTGGATAGAACACACAATTTTAATCAACTTTCCAATTTACTTCTATTAAAAAAATTGCTTCATTCTCTTGTTATCCTTTTCTGAAGGATCATTGGCAGCTAGCTGAACACATCTATTTAGCCAATCACAAGAGACAAATTAATGCAGGCACCAATCAGCCGCTAGCTCCGGTTAGTGTAGGATATGTACATTTTCTTTTTCAACAAAGGATACTAAGAGAACAAAGCACATTTGAAAATAGCAGTGAATTTAAGTGTCTTAAAAATGATATGCTCTATCTGAATCATGCAAGTTTTAATTTTGACTTTCCTATCCCTTTAAGCTGAAATAGTTTTTACTGGGCTTTTAGAGAACAGTTTCCCAAACTGCGTGTCTCCTTACAACGGGCCAAATTACAAATGGAGTGGAAAATATTGCTTACACAAGCTTGATATTTGCGCTCCACTCAGTAATACCAGTGCATGCAAATATGAGCTGGTTTTACGAGTAAAGCGCAATGCAAATTCAACCTCACAATTGGGGAACCTTTTTAAAATTCAACAGAGGTCTGACCTCTGGTTAATTTTCTGAGCGCTAATTGCTACCGCGAGCTCAAGCGCAACCTTAATGCTACCACGAGCAATAACCTGCCACTTGTAATAGCTGGTTATTTATCATGCGCCCGTAAATGGGCGAATTTGCCCATTTACGGGCGCACGATAAATTAGCATTTAACTTGTAATCTGGCCCAACTTGTTTTTCACACCTTCTTCCCCTTTGCAGTTATTTCTAATTGATCCACATATTAGGTCACTTTATCAATAAGCATTAATGATTCTGTGTAAATAATTTGCTGCTTGTGTCAGGGTTATAGTTGTAAACAAAAACTAACAAGAAAACTTATTGGAAAAAAATATATCTACTAAAATAACAATTGACGCAAAAGAAGAAAATAAACAAAAACTAAGCTAAAAATAGTTGTTGCAAATAAACTGAAATCAAACTATAATTACTGAAAATATTTGTTTTCATTGTAATCTTGTCTTTATCACATGACTGACAGTGAGGTGGACTCTGAAACATTGCAGTCTAAGATATCCAACCCCTACATGAAGCAAAAGCAAGTAAGGTTATTTATAGGGGCATATTTATCAACCTCTGTATGGAGCTTGATGCCCCGTGTTTCGCCGGCTTGCCGGAAACAGAAGTTATGAAGCAGCGGTCTAAAGACCGCTGCTCCATACCCTGTCTGCCTGCTCTGAGGCGGCGGACAGAAATCAATCCGATCGTGTTGATTGACACCCCCTGCTAGTGGCCGAATCTGCAGGGGGCGGCAATGCACCAGCAGTTCACAAGAACTGCCGGTGAAATGATAAATGCCGAGAGTGTATGCTGTTGACATTTATCGATGTGCAGTGGACATGATCCACTATATCGGATGTCCGCTCGCACAATCATAAATATGCCCCATAGTCCTTAGTGATAGTCCTTATTGATAGTCCTTAGTGATAGTCCTTAGTTATAGTTCTTATTGATAGTCCTTATTTATAGTCCTTATTGATAGTCCTTAGTGATAGTCCTTATTGATAGTCCTTAGTGATAGTCCTTAGTGATAGTCCATATTGATAGTCCTTAGTGATAGTCCTTAGTGATAGTCCTTAGTAATAGTCTTTAGTGACAGTCCTTAGTGATAGTCCTTATTGATAGTCCTTAGTGATAGTCCTTAGTGATAGTCCTTAGTGATAGTCCTTAGTAATAGTCTTTAGTGACAGTCCTTAGTGATAGTCCTTATTGATAGTCCTTAGTGATAGTCCTTAGTGATAGTCCTTAGTAATAGTCTTTAGTGACAGTCCTTAGTGATAGTCCTTATTGATGGTCCTTAGTGATAGCCCTTAGTGATAGTACTACTACAATTATGCTATTATGGCTAAAATAAAAACTAAACTTTAACTAACAAAACCATTGCTTAAATTAAACTGAATCTTAAAGGGACATTATTGTTAAATTGTATCCCCCTTTGACATGTTCCCAGTGTTCCATTTTACCTCCTGTCTTTTGTCTATCTATCTAGATAGATAGATAGATAGATAGATAGATAGATAGATAGATAGATAGATAGATAGATAGATAGATAGATAGATAGATAGATAGATATAGTGAGAGAGAAAGAGAGAGAGAGACAGCTCAGCCTATTTAAATTGATTGTGATTTATATGAGCAAAACAATGTAGGGATGTACATTTGACAGTTTCGCTAGCTGTTGAATGCAGAAGAATGCGGACGCCCTCAGCATTTGGCTCTTTCAGAGGCAGATTTCTTTTTGTGAAAGTGCAACACGCTAAGGTCTGTGCAAATCCAAATCTTAGTGTGTTGCAATTTCACAAGAAGAAATTCAGCTCTGAAAGAAGCCGAATGCCGTCCCTGCTACTTAATATACAAAATAAACCTAAAGGAGTAATACATTTCCCATACATTTAATATGCTGCAGGTGATATTACAAGTCATTAGAAACACATTAAAGGGACATTTAACTCAAACTTTTTCTTTGATGATTCAGAAAGAACATATGATTTTAAAAAACTTTCCATTTTCCTTCTTTTACTTCATTCTCCTGGTATACTTTATTGAAGGAGAAACAATGCCTTACTGGGAGCTAGCTGAACATATCAGTAAGCCAATGACAACAAGCATATATGTGCACCCACCAATCAGCATCTAGCTTTCCTGACCATACCTAGATATGCTTTTCAACAAAACATACCAAAAGCAAATTAGAAAGGGTATGCCCTATCTGAATCACGAAAGAAAAATGTTAGGTTTCATGACATTTTAAGGGGAAACCAATTTTACACTACACTGTCCCTTTAAATGCTGACAAATGTACAAAATAAAAATCCCAAAACTATTATAACCATGGTTGGTGATAAACTGCACTGCATCTGCAAGTCCAGAGCTACTTACAAAAAAAAATTCATTCAGATTTATTAGTAATCCCCATATCCCGAAACACATTATTTTGTATATATTGCTAAATTAGCAATTGCCTGATAGTTTTGGATACCCTTTTGGCGTATACTTGTGTAATTTGCTCTCCTTTCAATAAAATTGTTTTGTAAAAGAAAACAACACATTATAAAAAGAATGTGTTATATGATGAATATTTCTTTTTCATGGCAGCAAGTTTTAGTTCTGAAAATGCAAACGTATATTTAATGAGTTCTGCACAGTTTTTGCTATGATTCACGTGTGATCATGGAACAATGGACTCAAATGAATTACACATACACTGGCTGAATTTAAAGTTCAGCTTCCTGAGACATGACATTATCCATCTAGAGCACAAGGCAAATCAGATAGTTTTGGAACCTTACCAATGCCGCACACACTGAAAATACATGAATAAACTAATAACATGAGTTAGATTACCTACATTTTCCATTTGCTTTATTTGTGCATTGCAACCTGTCTTGTAAATTAAACTCATCTGTGCAGTAACAGCATTATTATTACTTTAAGATTAGTATTAAAAAATAATAATCATATATATATCCATGCAAGCCAGTCTGCATTCCATTTAAAGAGACTTCTATTGTAAAAATATAGGGACATATTACGAGTGGAACGCTAACGTTTGCACACAAGCGATATTGGGTTTTTGCGATTGTTTGCAGGTTAAATTGCGCTGGTATAACAAGTTAAAAGTAAACGCGATTGCTTGAGCGCAATTGAAGTTAACGCTCGTCTGGTTAGCGCATCCTTAGAGCTCTGGTTAATTGTTTTGCAAATCAAAAAAGTATCACAAAACACATCAAAAATATATTACAAAGTACACTTACACTTAAAATTACACCATCTAATACAAATTATTTATAAAAAATATTGCACACAAAAGTTATATGGGCTCAGGTGTTAGAAAAAAAGGCAGGCAAAGGGCTTTATATATATATTAATCATAGCCTTAAAAGGACATGATACTTAGATGTTAAATCACTTGAAAGTGATGCATCAAAATCTGTAATATGGTTAATAGAAAATATAATATCAAAAAAGAGAAAGGACCCCTTGCTCTATAAAATACAAAAAAACTTTTATTCTTATTCATTAAAATTTGGATAGCAGTATTCCAAGTAAATGTTGAGAGAATAACGCAGCACACAGGCTTACGCGTTTCGGCAAGCAGCAGTAGTCTTAGCCTAATGTGTACGTCATTCTGAGCAATTAAAAAGGGTAAAACAAATTCTATTTGGTTGTCAGATTTGCATTAGACCTCCTTCTAATGCCGTAGATAGTGTAATATGAGACATCTATATGATCAGTTGTCTTTCTAACTGCTACAAAATATGGTAAACAGGACAGATGGGTAATGAAAAGACCTCAAAAGGTATACAGTGCAGTTAAGGTAACAAAGTAACAGACTAAATGCAGGAAGGCAAACAGGTATCTCGTCTTTGTTATAACAAACTACATGATGTAAGCTCTTTATGTTTAATGGCCAACCACTTTATATCAATCTAAATAGGGAATATTGGTGTTTACTGCAATTACTTGTATGCGCAGGCTCAGTCAATTTATTTCCTTGCTCAGTTTAAGGAAGTTTACTATGAAATTTAAAGAGATTATGGTGACATCCAACAAGATCACATTAACACAAAGTGTGAACTCAACATTGATGATGTTGATTGGCTGTTGTTTTTTCACCAAGGTGATGACAGTAGATTAACGTGACAGTCAAGTCAAAATTATACTGATTCAGATAGGGCATGCAATTTTAAACAACTCTCCAACTTACTTTTATCATCAAATTTGCTTTGTTCTCTTGGTATTCTTTGTTGAAAGCTAAACCTAGATAGGCTTATATGCTAATTTCTAAACCCTTGAAGGCCACCTCTTATCTCAGTCCATTTTGACAGTTTTTCACAGGTAGACACTGCTAGTTCATGTGTGCCACATAGAAAACATGCTCACTCCCGTGGAGTTATTTATGAGTTGGCTAAAATGCAAGTCTGTCAAAAGAACTGAAATAAGGGGTCAGTCTGCAGAGGCTTAGATAATCACAGAGGTATATTAATATAACCAAGTTGGTTATGCAAAACTAGGAAATGGGTAATAAAGGGATTATCTATCTTTTGAAATAATAAAAATATAGACTGTCCCCTTAAAGGGACAGTTTACTCAAAAATGTAACATATTTTAAACAAAAGTACTTAAATAAATATATTGGTGCTGATCAATCAATATACAACCTTATTGTTAGTTGTAAATATTTTTTACTGAAGTCCATTTTGGATCTATAAGTCCTTTTTGGATCTGTCCTGCCTATTCCCCTTAGATTTTTTTCTGGCCGCGAGGCCACTCCGGTCTAACTATGTACCAACACAGCGCATGCGCCCCCCTCTAGCAGTGACGTCATCGCTAGAGGGAACACGGAGCTGCGCCACATAGAATCTCATTTTATTTCCCATTGCTGTACAGCATTACAGATCGAAAGCTATGTAGGAACTTGTTTCTAATAACTGTGCCTGACATCATTCTGTCAAAGTATTCTGCACGCAAGTGATCAGATCAATCAACAGCGGTGCATGCGCTATAAGGAACTGCACTGTTGATCGATCTGATCACTTGCGTGCAGCAGACTTAGACAGAATGATGTCAGGCCACAGTTATTAGAAACAAGTGCCTACATAGCTTTCTATTTGTAATGTTTTTTAGCCCAGCTGAAGACTATGCTAAATATTCCTTGGGCTCTTTGCATAGACTTGCCCTAGACTGCTGCTACACACATTGCTGGTCTCTGCTATATGGAGCATGGACACAATGGGGTTTTTTTCTGCTAGAAATAGAGATTTGTAAAATAGCTGCATACATAATATATAAATATATTTAAATATATAGATATCACTGCATACAATGTTGAGATACAACATTCTACTCGAGTCAGCTCAGATTTGCATATGGTATACGATTGGTGGGTGGGATTGTTAGCCACAAGCACAGCTCAGAGCTTTCCTTGGGGTGTGTCAATCCTACCCAGAATAATATCAGGAGCAGGAAATATAAAGTTAAAATTTATATATATATCATTTTATTAGTTTGGTCATTTACTATTGGTATATTGGCAATGTTGGTTATGCAAAACTGGGGACTGGGTAATAAAGGGATTATCTATATTTTTAAACAATAACAATTTTTAAGTAGTCTGTCCCTTTAAGGATAACTAATCACAGAGCACTCTGGTCAGCAGAAGAAATTGTGAAGTATAATATTGTCCATTTTTTTACATAGAAATCTTCATGTGATTTTTTTTCTTGTCAGCTTTTTAGAGTTATGCTACATCACTTTCAAGTGATTCAGCATATGAGTATCATGTCCCTTTAAAATTTTTAATTAAAGGGATAGTAAAGTCCAAATTAAACTTTCATGATTCAGATAGGGAATGTCATTTTAAACAACTTTCTAATTTACTTTTATCATTACACTTGCTTTGTTCTCTTGGTTGAAAGCTAAACCTAGGTAGGCTCATATGCTAATTTCTAAGCCCTTGAAGACCACCTCTTATCTGAATGCATCTGACAGTTTTTCACAGCTAGAGGACGTTATGTTCATGTGTTTCATATTAGATAACATTGTGCTCATGCATGTGGAGTTATTTAAGAATCAGCACTAATTGCCTGAAATGCAAGTCTGTCAAAAGATCTGAGATAAGGAGGCAGTCAGAAAAAGCTTAGATACAAGGTAATTACAGAGGTAAAAAGTAAATATTTCTATAACAGCGTTGGTTATGCAAAACTGGAGAATTTTGTAAATAAAGGGATTATCTATCATTTTAAACAATAACATTTTTGGTGTTTACTATCCCTTTAACCAAAAGGATTCTATGAATGCTGCATCATCAGCTATAATATTTAAAGGGACACTGAACACACATTTTTTTCTTTCACGATTCAGATAGAGTTGTGTGATAAACTCCCTTTGATAAACTTTAAAGGACGAGTTGGGTTGGGAAAGGACTAGAGCTCTTAAAGGGGTATCCCTACAGGGTAAGTCTGTGTATCCCTGTGGGTCAGTGCATAGATACCGGATTAAAGTATCACAAAAAAAGGAAGGAGAGAGAAAAGAGGTATGAAGTGGCACACTTGAATTAACTTTTATTGGATTTTTATTAAAAATATTTGACAAATGAATTAAAACAGGGTATATACATCATACACATACAGTGACCTGACCAGTTGAATTTGTCACAGATTTATCAGTACAATTAGCTATATTGGACCACAAAAGTTGAAATGATCCTAGGCCAACAAGTTGGATCAAGTACCTATATATAATGTGGAGATATATTACAAAAAGACCGGTCAATCAATAGTAATTGGTATCTCAGGAGTTGAGATTTATATTACCAATAGGTTTCAAATAATGTGAACTGTAAGTGCTTGTATATACAACAGATGACAGTAAATGCCATCTATTACCTAATCGAAGAAAATTAAAGTTTATTAAAAGAACAAAAAACACAAAAAGTGTGTTTAAAGAGAGAAAACACACCTGCTATGTTATCACTAGCTTCTCTCAAAAACAAGGAGGGACAAAGTTCTGAATAACTATTATGGTTCTATTAAGGAGCAAGTAGGTTAGAAGGTGGTATACCAGATACCGTGATTAGTTCAAATTGCAGATATTTCGGGAAATTAGGGGAATACGCAAACAACAGGGCAATATTAACTATTACTGTGTAGGTACCTGCGTTGCTTTCCATATAGGTTACCTTATACTGGTACCTATGAACTATTATTATCCAGAACCCCCAAAGCTAGTTTGGGTTGATCCCTCAAATCCATTATAGTTTTAGCTTTAGCTCAGCCCTACTATTTCCCCAATACCTAGATTTATATATCAATATCAAGGTCGGTATCTAAGTTATAAATCACTAGCTAGTCGCTATATGCCAATTAAGGCCAACATATTATTAACATAAAATTATGAGGAGAGAAGCAGTGCGAACGCCTGACGCGCGTTTCGCCAACTGCTTTGTCAAAGGCGCAGAACGTCCTCCAAAAGATTTCCTTAAAAGCCAAAGCCAGCCTAGGAAACATACGTAATGCCAGGAGTGACCTTTAGAAAGGAAAGAAAATCACTTCGGTAGCAAAACACTTCATGGATAAACATGGAGGAAAACCAGACCTCAAAGGCTGGATCCTACAAAAGGTTAAGCCAGGGGGCAATATTGAGACAATGTTCCTCAGAGAATAAATAAAATGGATTTTCTGGCTACAAACAATGGCCCCAAAAGGTTTGAACGAACAACTCAGTTTTGGCCCATTCCTATAATGAACTAAGTTTTGATTATACAACACCCTAAGACAGTGCTTTCCAAACTGTGTGTCGTGACACATTAGTGTGTTGGCAGCAGTGTGTAGGTGTGTCCCTGCTTCAGCACAAATTTTTTTTCATGAAAAAAATTTTTTTACATTTTTTTTTGGTTTCCGACTTTCTGTCTGCTTGCTACGCATATCACATGGTTGACACGTGATTGATACCTAGTGGGTCACAGATCATCTTAACCTATTGGCGCAGCTCAGTGGGAAGTGAAATTATTCCGATTGGCGGCACATTGGCTCCTGACTGACACATGTAGTCTCCTCAATCGGCTTGTGACTGCATGTGTAGTCAGTGAGTGGGATAGCAGTGTGTTTGCAGTGTGGGCAGTAGTCATTACAATTCGTAGAGCTCTGAGGGCAGCAGCTTAAACGCTGAGCTGAAGTCAGAAGTCAAAGTGGGTTTTTTCTGCAGCTAGCTCCCAGTAGTGCATTGCTACTGCTGCTCTTGATATATGGATAGGAAGTGGAAGCTTAAAAATGCTTGATGATAAAATGCGAGTGTCTTTATCTAATATTTCACCAAATATTCAGAAACTGTGTTCATCCCATCAACCTCATACATCCCATTAAAATAGTAAGTAGCTATTGGTGTTATTAAACTTGTTTTTAATTCTTGCACATACTTACATACTGCTACTTGTAGATATATATATAATTTATGTACGTGTCCTTATCTCTTAAAACAAGTTAGTTTAACCTCCTGTTTGCTAGTACACCTGAATTACTGTGTTGCGAAATTATGGTGGTTTAAAAAGTGTGTCACCAACATGAAAAGTTTGGAAAGCTCTGCCCTAAGATATGAACCAAAGGACATACTATGGGGCATATGTATCAAGCTCCGAATGGAGCTTGATGCCCCGTGTTTCTGCAGGCTGCCCCGTGTTTCTGCAGGCTCGCCAGAAACAGCAGTTATGAAGCAGCGGTCACAAAGACCGCTGCTCCATAACCTGTCCGCCTGCTCTGAGCAGGCGGACAGACATCGCTGGAAATCAACCCGATCGAGTACGATCGGGTTTATTGACACCCCCTGCTGGCGGCCTATTGGCCGCGAGTCTGCAGGGGGCGGCGTTGCACCAGCAGCTCTTGTGAGCTGCTGGTGCAATGCTGAATACGGCGAGTGTATTGCTCGCCGTATTCAGCGAGGTCTGTCGGACCTGATCTGCACTGTTGGATCAGGTCCGACAGACCTTGATAACTATGGGCCTATGTCTTTCCAAATACCAAACGCATGCAGATCATTGTTTTCCCCGTTTAAACAAGACTGGATAGTTTTGCAACTATTTGAGCATAAGATCTCTATGCTTGCAACCATATTAGTATCTTACTTATAAAAATTTTTTTTAAAAGGTTCACACATTACTATAGAAAGATAAAATTAACACCATAACTGGCACAGTTAGAAACATACTTTACCCTGTGAAACCCTTATAATGTGAAATACCTCCTCTCACAATGGCATTATGTTTCTGCAGGTATTATTTTATACCAAGAGATATCAATATTTTAAAACATATGTATGGATAACAATAAATGGACTTTCTGATCAAAGTAATACCGATCGTATTTAGGAATGATATGGATATTAATAAACCCATTTCCAAAACTATACTGGCATAAATGGGGGTTTTCTTTGTATTATTATTATTATTTTCTATACAGAAATTTGTGATAATATCTGATATGATACTCCTTGGAAACATATACCCCTGTATACCTTTGTTTCTGGACTATTTAATATTTTGAATCGTGATCCCCGTAATAGTGACATCAATAATATTTCTTGTAAAACAAGTCTTTGAAACAAGTGAAGGGTATAAAGGATCTTCTTTTCCATTTACATTTAAATCACCCCTTTTTCTGTGGACAACAGACACAAATAATCTTATAAGGATAATGCCAAAATCATTTAAATTCTCTTGTTTTCATTCTAATAATAGCCCGATTGTAATTTTATTCATTTATTTCTATGTCCAGCTTGCGGTGAAATCCTTGCATAGGATTGGTCAATGACCACACACCCCCTGTCGTACACGGCATAACAACAATTAGATACACTATTAGAACGCGTAGCAACCGCATTGTGATAGGCGGTAGTGACCACATGACAGAGACATACCCCCTCTCCGATAGGCTGGCTTTGGCTTTTAAGGAAGACTTTTGGAGGACATTCTTCGCCTTTGATAAAGCAGTTGGCGAAACGCACGTCAGGCGTTCGCACTGCTTCTCTCCTCATAATTTTATGTTAATAATATGTTGACCTTAATTGGCATATAGTGGCTAGCTGGCGATTTATAACTTAGATACCCGACCTTGATATTGATATATAAATCTAGGTATTGGGGAAATAGTAGGGCTGAGCTAAAGCTAAAACTATAATGGATTTGAGGGATCAACCCAAACTAGCTTTGCGGGTTCTGGATAATAATAGTTCATAGGTACCAGTATAAGGTAACCTATATGGAAAGCAACGCAGGTACCTACACAGTAATAGTTAATATTGCCCTGTTTTTTGCTTATTCCCCTAACTTCCCCTAAATATCTGCAATTTGAACTAATCACAGTATCTGGTATACCACCTTCTAACCTACTTGCTCCTTAATAGAACCATAATGGTTAATAGGGACTTTGTCCCTCCTTGTTTTTGAGAGAAGCTAGTGATAACATAGCAGGTGTGTTTTCTCTCTTTAAACACACTTTTTGTGTTTTTTGTTCTTTTAATAAACTTTCGTTTTCTTCTATTAGGTTATAGATGACATTTACTGTCATCTCTTGTATATACAGGGAGTGCAGAATTATTAGGCAAGTTGTATTTTTGAGGATTAATTTTATTATTGAACAACAACCATGTTCTCAATGAACCCAAAAAACTCATTAATATCAAAGCTGAATATTTTTGGAAGTAGTTTTTAGTTTGTTTTTAGTTTTAGCTATTTTAGGGGGATATCTGTGTGTGCAGGTGACTATTACTGTGCATAATTATTAGGCAACTTAACAAAAAAACAAATATATACCCATTTCAATTATTTATTTTTACCAGTGAAACCAATATAACATCTCAACATTCACAAATATACATTTCTGACATTCAAAAACAAAACAAAAACAAATCAGTGACCAATATAGCCACCTTTCTTTGCAAGGACACTCAAAAGCCTGCCATCCATGGATTCTGTCAGTGTTTTGATCTGTTCACCATCAACATTGCGTGCAGCAGCAACCACAGCCTCCCAGACACTGTTCAGAGAGGTGTACTGTTTTCCCTCCTTGTAAATCTCACATTTGATGATGGACCACAGGTTCTCAATGGGGTTCAGATCAGGTGAACAAGGAGGCCATGTCATTAGATTTTCTTCTTTTATACCCTTTCTTGCCAGCCACGCTGTGGAGTACTTGGACGCGTGTGATGGAGCATTGTCCTGCATGAAAATCATGTTTTTTCTTGAAGGATGCAGACTTCTTCCTGTACCACTGCTTGAAGAAGGTGTCTTCCAGAAACTGGCAGTAGGACTGGGAGTTGAGCTTGACTCCATCCTCAACCCGAAAAGGCCCCACAAGCTCATCTTTGATGATACCAGCCCAAACCAGTACTCCACCTCCACCTTCCTGGCGTCTGAGTCAGACTGGAGCTCTCTGCCCTTTACCAATCCAGCCACGGGCCCATCCATCTGGCCCATCAAGACTCACTCTCATTTCATCAGTCCATAAAACCTTAGAAAAATCAGTCTTGAGATATTTCTTGGCCCAGTCTTGACGTTTCAGCTTGTGTGTCTTGTTCAGTGGTGGTCGTCTTTCAGCCTTTCTTACCTTGGCCATGTCTCTGAGTATTGCCCACCTTGTGCTTTTGGGCACTCCAGTGATGTTGCAGCTCTGAAATATGGCCAAACTGGTGGTAAGTGGCATCTTGGCAGCTGCACGCTTGACTTTTCTCAGTTCATGGGCAGTTATTTTGCGCCTTGGTTTTTCCACACGCTTTTTGCGACCCTGTTGACTATTTTGAATGAAACGCTTGATTGTTCGATGATCACGCTTCAGAAGCTTTGCAATTTTAAGATTGCTGCATCCCTCTGCAAGATATCTCACTATTTTTGACTTTTCTGAGCCTGTCAAGTCCTTCTTTTGACCCATTTTGCCAAAGGAAAGGAAGTTGCCTAATAATTATGAACACCTGATATAGGGTGTTGATGTCATTAGACCACACCCCTTCTCATTAAAGAGATGCACATCACCTAATATGCTTAATTGGTAGTAGGCTTTTGAGCCTATGCAGCTTGGAGTAAGACAACATGCATAAAGAGGATGATGTGGTCAAAATACTAATTTGCCTAATAATTCTGCACTCCCTGTACACGCACTTACAGTTCACATTATTTGAAACCTATTGGTAATAGAAATCTCAACTCCTGAGATACCAATTACTATTGATTGACCGGTCTTTTTGTAATATATCTTCACATTATACATAGGTACTTGATCCAGCTTGTTGGCCTAGGATCATTTCAACTTTTGTGGTCCAATATAGCTAATTGTACTGATAAATCTGTGACAAATTCACCTGGTTAGGTCACTGTATGTGTATGATGTGTATACCCTGTTTTAATTCGATTTGTCAAATATTTTTAATAAAAATCCAATAAAAGTGATATTTTATGTGTTTAGGGTCCTCCAGCTTACTCCTTGTGATATACATTTCTAGGCTCTTAATTCAAGTGTGCCACTCGATACCTCTTTTCTCTCTCCTTCCTTTTTTTGTGATACGATTCAGATAGAGCATGACATTTTAAGCAACTTTCTAATTTACTCCTATTATCAATTTTTCTTCATTCTCTTGCTATCTTTATTTTAAAAGTAGAAATGTAAATCTTAGCAGCCAGTCAATTTTAGGTTCCGCACTATGGATAGTGCTTGCTTATTGGAGGCTTACATTTACCCACCAATAAGCAAGCATAAGCCAGGTTCTCAACCAAAAATGGGCCGGCTCCTATGCATCACATTCCTGTTCTTTAAATAAAGATAGCAAGAGAACACAGAACATTTGATAACAGGAGTAAATTAGAAATTTGCTTAAAATGGCATGTTTTATCTGAATCATGAAAGAAAAAAATTTGGGTTAAGTGTCCCTTTAAATACTCAACTCCTTTTTCTGTTCTCATTCCAATTAAAAATTCTGTGGATTTAAACATTTATAGCATTTTGCAGTTCTTATCTTCATGGCAAGGCACTTTGAAAGACACATTGGAATTGCATACAAGAGCAATTGTACGTTGCTGAATCCTTTCCAACTCTCTGGTGTATTTTTAACCAGTGAACTTTTGCTATATTTATTTAACATGTCAAGTTATGTGATTAGAAAGGTATATGTAGAACATTTGTGTCACAATTATCACAACTAATATGTGGGGTTGTTAGGTGTCCAGTATTCAACCGGACAATCCAGTATTTTAGCAGACTGTCCAGTAAGATCTATACAAAATACTGTGCTTAAATGTCTCCTAAGTGTCAGCTAAATGTAAAGGACCTCCTATGCCTAAAAAAAAGTAACATTGTGTATTTTCTATTATATGTGTTACAGGCAGACATGTTAAATCATTGCTGTATGTGTGTGATCCTGGCAGACAAGGGGTCGAAACCCTACTGCGTATGTGAGTTACTGGCTACCAAGGAGATAAAATGACTGCCCAGTTATGAAAAACATAAATTATGCTTACCTGATAATTTCATTTCCATCGAGGGGAGGAGAGTCCACGGCTTCATTCATTACTGTTGGGAATTAAGAACCTGGCCACCAGGAGAAGGCAAAGACACCCCAGCCAAAGGCTTAAATACCTCCCCCACTTCCCTCATCCCCCAGTCATTCTGCCGAGGGAACAAGGAACAGTAGGAGAAATATCAGGGTATAAATGGTGCCAGAAGATTAATTCAATTTAGGTCCGCCCACCGGAGATACGGGCGGGAGCCGTGGACTCTCCTCCCCTCGATGGAAATTAAATTATCAGGTAAGCATAATTTATGTTTTCCATCTAAAGGGGAGGAGAGTCCACGGCTTCATTCATTACTGTTGGGAACATATACCCACGCTCTAGAGGACATTGAATGAAAGCGGGAGGGCAAAAGGCGGACCCTAATCTGAGGGCACCACAGCCTGCAAAACCTTTCTCCTGAAAACAGCTTCCACAGAAGCAAAAACATCAAATTTGTAAAACTTTGTAAAAGTGTGTAAGGAGGACCAGATAGCTGCCTTACAAATTTGCTCCATAGAGGCCTCATTCTTGAAGGCCCAAGACGAAGCGACAGCTCTAGTAGAATGAGCCGTGATCCTCTGAGGAGGCTTATGTCCTGCTGTCTCATAGGCCAAGCGAATCAAGCTCCTCAACCAAAAGGACAAAGAAGTAGAAGAGGCTTTCTGCCCCTTGCGCTTCCCAGAATACACCACAAAAAGAGATGTAGACTGACGGAAATCCTTTGTAGCCTGAAGATAGAACTTTAAGACACGAACCACATCCAGGTTATGAAGCAACCTCTTCTTAGAAGAAGAAGGATTAGGACACAAAGAAGGAACAACTATTTCCTGATTGATGTTACAGTCATCACCTTGGAAAGAAATCCCAAACCAGTGCGAAGCACAACCTTATCCGCATGAAAAAACAGATAAGGAGGCTCACATTGCAAGGCAGCCAGTTCAGATACTCTGCATGCCGATGCAATGGCCAACAGGAAGAGAACCTTCCAGGACAGAATCTTAATGTCAATGGAATACATAGGCTCAAATGGAACCCTCTGCAATACCTTAAGGACCAAGTTTAAGCTTCATGGGGAGCAGACTGTCTAAAAACAGGCCTGATTCTAAACAGAACCTGAACAAAAGATTGTATATCAGGGAGCTCAGCGAGTCTCCTATGCAACAATACTGATAACGCTGAAATCTGTCCCTTTAAGGAACTGGTGGCAAGACCCTTCTCCAGACCCTTTCTCCACCCTCCTGGAGAAAGGACAGAATCCTGGATACCTTCACCTTATGCCAAGGATATCAAAACTTTTCACACCAGGACAAGTAAGTCTTCCACACCTTATGGTAGATGCGACGATTGACTGGCTTCCTTGCCTGAATTAGAGTATCAATCACACCTTCAGAAAAGCCTCTCTTGGCCAAGACTAGGCATTCAATCCCCACGCAGTCAGCCTCAGAGAATCAAATTTTTTATGTTGAAAAGGACCCTGTACCAGCAGATCCCTGAGAAAGGGTAGCCTCCATGGCGGAGAGGACATCCCCACCAGATCCACAAACCACGTCCTCCACGGCCAAGATGGAGCAATCAGAATGGCCAAAGCTACCTCCTGTTTGATGCGTGCCACTACACGAGGTAGAAGTGGTAACGGTGGAAAAATGTAAGCTAGGCTGAACCCCCAAGGCACCGCCAAAGCATCTATCGGCTCTGCCTGGGGATCCCTGGATCTTGACCCGTATCGAGGTAGCTTGCAATTGAGTCTAGACGCCAATGAGATCTATCTCCGGCAATTACCATCTGAGACAAATCCGTGCAAACACTTCAGGGTGGAGAGACCATTCCCCTGGATGGAAGGATTGCCTGCTGAGAAAATATGCTTCCCAGTTGTCCACACCTGGAATGTGAATTGCTGAGAGCGAGCAGCTGTGGGACTCCGCCCACTCCAAGATCCAAGACACCTCCCTCATGGCTAGGGAGCTCCTTGTACCCCCCTGATGGTTGATGTAAGCCACCGAGGTAATGTTGTCGGTCTAGAATCTGATGAAGCTGAACTCCTCCCGGGTCTATTTTCCTTGTGCCATCCTGGCACCCTAAACAGCTCCCCATCCTGACAGACTCACGCCCATGGTCACAATCTTCCAGGACGGTCTCAAGAAGGATGTCCCCATGGACAGTTTCTCCGGACGGATCCACCAAGAGAGGGAGATCCGAGTCCGAGCATCCATGGATATCTGCTGTGATAGATCTGAATGATCACCGTTCCACTGTCTCAACATGCAAAATTGAAGTGGTCTGAGCTAGAACCTGGTGAATGGAATGACGTCTATGCTGGAAACCATGAGTCCGATCACCTCCATACACTGAGCCACCGAGGGGCTTGAGGAGGACTGAACGGTAAGACAAGAGGATGCAATCTTCCTGCGTCGATGGTCTGTGAAAAGTATCTTCATGGACATAGAGTCTATGATCGTGCCCAGGAACTCCACCCTGTTGCTGGGAACCAGGGAACTCTTTCCTGAGTTGATCTTCCAACCATGAGATTGGAGTAAAAGAAGAAGAGCCCTCGAATTCTCCTCTGCGAGACTGAACGACGGCGCCTGGACTAGGATGTTGTCCAGATAGGGCGCCATAGCAATGCCTCTGGCTCTGGCCACTTCAAGTAGTGCCCCCAGAACCTTTGTGAAGACTCTCGGGCCGTCGCTAGACCAAAGGGGAAGTGTTGGTCCTGAAACGCAAATCTTAGGAACTTAAAGTGGTCCCTGGGAATTGGCACATGAAGGTAAGCGTCCTTCAAGTCTATAGTTGTCATGAACTGTCCCTCTTGAACTAGGGGCAGAATAGATCTGATCGTTTCCATTTTGAACGATGGAACACTCAGAAACTTGTTTAAACACTTTAGGTCTAGAATCGGGTGGAACATGCCCTCCTTCTTTGGAACCACAAAAAGATTTGAATAGTACCCTAGACCCCTTTCTGCTTGGGGTACTGGTACGATAACACAGAGAGAGGAGAGATCCCTCACACACTCTAGAAAGGCCTTTCTCTTTTCCGGTCTTGAAGACAGGTTTGACAGGAGGAATCTACCCCTGGGCGGATGGGATCTAAACCCTATCCTGTAACCCTGGGAGACAACCTCCAGAACCCAAGGGTCCTGAACGTTCTGTAACCAGGCTTCTGAGAAGAGAGATAATCTGCCCCCTACTTGGTCCGGAGACCGGTCGGTGGCCGCCCTTTCATGCCGATTTTGTCTCAGCAGGCTTCTTGCTCTGCTTAGACTTTTCCAAGAATGAGCCAGTTTCCAAGTTCCCTTGGACTGGTCCGATTTTTTGGCAGGCTGCTGGCGCTGGGCTTTGTACACAACGAAAATGATGAAAAGTAGATCCTTTAGGCTTAGCCTTCTTATCCTGTGGTAGGAAAGCTCCCTTGCCTCCCATAACCGTGTATATGATCGAATCCAATCCTGGACCGAACAGAACTTTCCTTGAAAAGGCAGGGACAACAGCCTCGACTTAGAGGTCATGTCTGCAGACTTTAGCCACAGAGCCCTGCGCGCTAAAATGGAAAAACCCGACACCTTAGCATTCAGGCGAATAATTTGCATATTGGCATCACAGATGAAAGAATTGGCGACCTTCAATGCCTTAATCTTATCCTGTATCTCGTTGATGGAATTCTCCCCCTCGACCATTTCACACAGGGATTCACACCAATATGTAAACCGTGGCTATGGCCGCTGCCAGCTGAAAAACAAGCCCCATGTGTTGAAACATCTTCCTTAACATGTTTTTCAACTTTTTATCCATGGGCTCTTTAAACAACGAACTATCTTCGAGGGGAATAGTTGTCCACTTTGCGAGCATGGAGATAGCTCCATCCACCTTAGGGACAGTACTCCACAGCTTAAGCTGAGAGACTGGAACGGGGAACAGTTTCTTAAAGGAAGAAGAAGGGGAAAAGGAATAACCTAATCGCTCCCATTCATTCTTAATAATATTAGCCATCTTAACAGGAACCGGGAAGGCCTGAGGCACCACCCTGTCGCAGGTTTCTCCGGAAGCTTCGGTTCCGGAACCTCCAGAGTAGTAAGCACTTGCTTCAGCAAAAATCGCAAATTCTCTATCCTAAACCTAAAGTCAGGCTCCTCCGCAGCCGGAGGTTTAGATGACACGGACTCCGACCCAGAAGAGGCCTCCTCCAAAGAGTCAGAGTGGGCCTCGCCATCGTATAACGCCTCTGATATTTCCATAGGCATAGACAACCCCTTGGCTGGGCTGCCATGATACACCCTACGCTTATGCTTAGTAGAACGTAGTAAGGCATGGATTACTTTTGATTCCCGCGTTTGCAGTTGATCGGCAAAATCTGACGGCCAACGAATCTCTCCCACAGGAGTAATGGTTGGACCCTGGGGTGCTGCATGTGCAATTGGAGATGAATGCAGGGAACGCACCTCATGGGACAGCTCAGTAGTACTAGACATCCGTTTACTTTTAGATGTCGTAACTCTATTAAGGCATGTGGAACATAGTTGAGCAGGCTGCTCTACCATAACCTCCTCACAATAAACACAGGAATGAGACCTTGTTAAATAGGGAGAACCCTCTAACGCGTCATAGTCCTCCATAGCTTGCACTGTTATTACGGACTATAATAACTTAATAAACAGGCACCTTTATACCTCCAATGGCCGGGGCACTCACCACCTCCTATGACCCGGAGTACAGAAACCGTTTTGTCTCCTGCGCCGCTGATCAACAGAGGAAGAGAGATAACGACACCCGGTCACATGGAATGCCTGGCAGGACCGCCCCTGCCTAAGGAGAAAACACGCCAAAAAAGAGCTGCGCAATACTCCCGTAAGTCACCTGAAAGTTCCACACATTGCCAGTGCCTCATCTCGCACATAACGCAGCAATGACACAATAAACAATATCATGTATAACCCCCCCCTGTTCAATAATCCCCTTTCCAGGAATATTAACCCTTGATTGTTTAAAGATAAAAGGCATCACACTGTGACCCTGTCTTCCGTGTTATCAGTATGTAATAAAAAATGAAACAATCTTACCAGAATCTACGCCGTGGGACAGGAACACAGCCCTTCAAGTGTGACAGGTTAGTAGCTTCGCTCCTGACATGGACTTGAGTGTGAAAAGCAGGCAGCAAAACTCGTCAACGCTGATTGCTTGTGGAGCTGTTAATATGAGTCGGGATAATTTCTCAGAAAGACTCTCCCTGCATATCCGGACTCAGGCTCTCACTGAGAGGCTAACAGGACTACGTAAAACTCCAGTCCCAATGCGAACAGTACTACCCTCCATAAGAGACTACTCCGATCTTCGCACTTCTCTGCCGTCCTCCTGTGACGAAAGGCAAAGAATGACGGGGGGATATGGGAAGTGGGGGAGGTATTTAAGGCTTTGGCTGGGGTGTCTTTGCCTCCTCCTGGTGGCCAGGTTCTTTATTCCCAACAGTAATGAATGAAGCCGTGGACACTCCTCCCCTTTAGATGGAAAATATACATGGTGTGATAAAGGGTGGGGACTAAATTTAACTTTTTGAGAACATTGTGTAACCCCACAACCACCCGTGCTGTCACCTATAGGTTGTCCAGAGTTTTTATGGAGCACAGATGGGAACCCTACTCATTTGTTAGAGAAACCTCTTCCCTTCCTGACAAAGGTGTCTGTTCCAATCTGTTATAAGAGTAAACTGATACAATTTGAGGCCAATTTTCATATGGTTTTTCTTTAATATTTTTTACCACAAAAACCTATAAAATACTTGCACTTGATATACCTCACCAGGGTTTTTTTACACATTTTTTTACATTATTTTTTTCAATGAACTAATTCGTCTTAAAAGTCTTACTATCTTGAAAACATTGTGTACATTTTCTTTTACAAGTTTAAAGGGATAGAAAGGTGCATAAGTACATTTCAATCTTAAATGGAAGCATTTTTTGAGTATATTCCAGTCACAAAAATGCTTTCTAATTCTCAGAGATGGAAATGCACCTTAATGACTTATCAAGGCTAACCCTGCTACACCTCTTTCTCTAATTGGATTTAACAGATAGCAGAGTGGAAAACAATACAATTCATACTATGGACTTCTGATCGGTGGGTCAAGCAAATGGCAGTGGACTATTAGAGCTCCGTAAACTATCCTCGGCTCGCTTAAAATATCAGCCAATTTTTCAACCCCAGCCCATAACTACTTGTGGGGCATTGACTCCCTACGGGACATGGCCCTGGGCATATTTGAATCCATTAGCTCCCCCACCGGAGGGCAAGAGAAAGCTGCAAAGTTAATAGACAGACCTCATTTTCAAAGTGCATAGGAGGCGTATAAAAGTAACGGCCTGAGCCTGTCACCACTACACTTTACAGTGCTGAACACCAATCAACTGTTCTTTCGTAGTAAGTAGATCTGTGTGCCCAAAGTAAAGCAAAAAGGCTTGGTTTTACTACACATAAGTGACTATGTTTAAATCAAATATACCACCATTCTTATTGCATAGTAAATAACATTGCAACCTAACTCTTAACGCCTCTCTCCTTTTCATTGGCCAACTTCAATATATTGCACTGCTGAAACCATATTATCTATCATATCTCCTGCTGCTTGACGGAAGCTGATTAATTTCAACTAATATCATTGGGAGAGAAATGATGGTGTAGATAAGACAGTATCTACTTCTCCTACCCTACCATCAGATCTCTAACTCTCTTTCAACCAGTCTGTATGCAGCTCATACACAGCAATTTAGTGGAACTCCCTTTCAAAGGAATTTAACTTTCATTGCTTTCTCCATATTTCCACTCTGCCTAGATCATCTTTTATCATTTATACAGATCCTTCAACTTAAAAAGTACTGCTTTCTCTGTTATCTAATTGTAGACAATCTCTCATTGTGCTGTAAGTTCTGTATGCAAAAACCAACTCAGAAAAAGTCAGATAAATTGCTAAAGCATAAAACTGAGGTCCATGTGGTTAGCAATATATCTACAGACCCTCCATAACTTAGTCTTAGACACTCATCCCATAGTATCACAGCTTTCTGCTTTATTTCTGCCAAAACTTGAATAATGCAAATGGATGTGGATTCTCTGTGAAAAGCACAATTGGGCTTAAAGAAGCTACTCCCAGGTGGTAACCAGGCCATAGAACAAGACACTGAACTGTTGTTTGTTACTGGCAGATTGCTTCTCGTTTTGTATATATTTGTATTATGTCCCTGGGGAAAATCTCTCTAAGGGAGATGGGGAAAACACTACTTATTTAGTATGAGGTGTCATATACATATATATTTACAGGGAACACACAGTTTCCATAGACCGCAATGTAAAGCACTTTTCAGTATCATTTTTTTCTAACACCCCGCTCCCACCAACTTTAGCTCCAAAATATTGCTAGGTTCAGTAATATTATTAAAAAATAAAGATGCTGCTATCTTTATTTTTTACTAAAATACGCTAGACAGTATTTTGGGGGCATTTGGGGCACATTTATAAAATTAACCAGAGATTTGATCTCTGGTAAATTCTATGGGGCTAATTTATCAAGTGTCGGGCGGACATGATCGGCTGTAGCTTTTCATGTCCGCCCTACATCGATAAATTTATAATTGCACAAGCATTTCGTGTGAAATGCTTGTGCAATGCCGCCCCCTGCACATTCTCGGCCAATCGGCCGCTAGCAGGGGGTGTCAATCATGATCAAGGTGGAGGATGAGTTAAGGAGCAGCGGTCTTATGATCGCTGCTTCTTAACTTTTGTTTCCGGCGAGCCTGAAGGCTCGCTCAGAAACTACTGCATTCGCAGCATGATAATTCGTCCCTTTTAAGCGCTAATTGCTACAGCGAGGTCGCTGTAGCAATAACCAGCCACTTGTAATGGCTGATTAATTATTGTGTGCCTTCAAACGGGCAAATTTGTCCGTTTGCGTGGGTGCGATAATTTAGCACTTCACTTGTAATGTAGCCCTCAGTAAGTAACAATGTTATAGTAGTCTGTTGTATGTAAAATGATTTTCTCAGTTCTCCAAGAGAATTTTATGTGTAACTGAACAAGAATGCATTCTTTAACCCCTTAATGACCACAGCACTTTTCCATTTTCTGTCCGTTTGGGACCAAGGCTATTTTTACATTTCTGCTGTGTTTGTGTTTAGCTGTAATTTTACTCTTACTCATTTACTGTACCCACACATATTATATACCGTTTTTCTCGCCATTAAATGGACTTTCTAAAGATACCATTATTTTCATCATATCTTAAATTTACTATAAAAACATTTATAAAATATGAGGAAAAAATTGAAAAAAACACACTTTTTCTAACTTTGACCCCCAAAATCTGTTACACATCTACAACCACCAAAAAACACCCATGCTAAATAGTTTCTACATTTTGTCCTGAGTTTAGAAATACCCAATGTTTACATGTTCTTTGCTTTTTTTGTAAGTTATAGGGCCATACATACAAGTAGCACTTTGCTATTTCCAAACCATTATTTTTCAAAATTAGCGCTAGTTACATTAGAACACTAATATCTTTCAGGAATCTCTGAATATCCATTGACATGTATATATATTTTTTTAGTAGACATCCCAAAGTATTCATCTAGGCCCATTTTGGTATATTTCATGCCACCATTTCACCGCCAAATGCGATTAAATACAAAAAATCGTTCACTTTTTTACTAATTTTTTCACAAACTTTTGGTTTCTCACTGAAATTATTTACAAACAGCTTGTGCAATTATTGCTTAAATGGTTGTAAATGCTTCTCTGGGATCCCCTTTGTTCAGAAATAGCAGACATATATGGCTTTGGCGTTGCTTTTTAGTAATTAGAAGGCTGCTAAATGCCACTGCGCACTACACGTGTATTATGCCCAGCAGTGAAGGGGTTAATTATGGAGCATGTAGGGAGCTTTTAGGGATACTTTTAGCTTTAGTGTAGTGTAGTAGACAACCCCAAGTATTGATCTAGGCCAATTTTGGTATATTTCATGCCACCATTTCACCGCCAAATGCGATCAAATTAAAAAAAACGTTAAATTTTTCACAATTTTAGGTTTCTCACTGAAATCATTTACAAACAGCTTGTGCAATTATGGCACAAATGGTTGTAAATGCTTCTCTGGGATCCCCTTTGTTCAGAAATAGCAGACATATATGGCTTTGGCGTTGCTTTTTGGTAATTAGAAGGCCGCCAAATGCCGCTGCATTTCACATGTGTATTATGGCTAGCAGTGAAGGGGTTAATTATGTAGCTTGCAGGGTTAAGTTTAGCTTTAGTGTAGAGCTCAGCTCTCTTCCCTCCCCCACCCCACAATTGTCCCCGCCATCTTAAGTACTGGCAGAAACTCTGTCAGTACTAAAATAAAAGCTATACTTGGGCTTTTTTTTGTTTTTTTTTTTGGCATATTTACATATGCTGCTGTGTAGGATCCCCCCTTAGTCCCCAACCTCACTGATCCCCCACCAAACAGCTCTCTAACCCTCCCCCTCTGCCTTAATGGGCGCAATCTTGGGTACTGGCAGCTGTCTGCCAGTACCCAGTTTAGTAACAAATGTGCCTTTTTAAAAAAAAAAAATTCCCTTTTCTGTAGTGTAGCTTTCCCCCCTCCCCAAGACCATCCCCCCACCCCTTCCAGATCCCTTAGCTGTTTATTTGTAACATTTTAACATTTTTTATTTTAACTTTTCACAGCCTTATTTTTCCGTAGTGTAGCGGTTCCCTCCCGCTCCCGCCCCGTGCACGCGCCCGCCCGCCGCCCCCGTGCACGCGCGCGCTCCCATGCGCGCTCCCGACAGTTCCGCCCCCGATCCCGCCCCCCTTCTCTTCACTCGGCACATCGATGGCCGCCCACCCGCCTCCCAGACTTGCTCCCACCCACCAACGATACCGGCCACCGATGTCCGGTGCAGAGAGGGCCACAGAGTGGCTCTCTCTGCATCGGATGGCCAAGGGGGGTTATTGCAGGATGCCTCCATATCGAGGCATCACTGCAATAACCGGAAAGCAGCTGGAAGCGAGCAGGATCGCTTCCAGCTGCTTTCCAGACCAAGGACGTACGCCACACGTCCTCGGTCATTAACTGTATTTTTTTTGAGGACGTGTGGCGTACGTCCTTGGTCATTAAGGGGTTAAATAGGTATTTTTACCACTTTGCCCTGTAGAGTGAGTGTAAGCGTGCCAGTCTTCATAATAAAACACAGATGGCTGGTATTTATCACATATATCACCTATGGCTAAAATGTGAACTGCATAACAAAAGGAACCCTTTACTATTACTACACTGAACACTGTCAGTGTCTAAATAACAATTACATTTTTGCTTTTAAAGATTCACATTTTCCTTTTATTTTATTTAAAAATCTCGAAAAAAAATAGGAAAATAAATGCTTAGCCCTGAATTTACCAAATGAGATAACATTGATTATTTCCATAAGGGATGCTTTTTCCCTCTGATACATTTCAATTGCTTACCCCAACTATATACAGCATTTTTCTCTTCATAAATAAGCAGCAATTTGACCTTCCTTGATTGCCAGTAACTTGCACACAGATCAATTACTTTAATCTTTTAGTTGCCAGTAATACATATAGAGTTATGATTGCACCCCCTTGTCAGATGTCAGTAACACACACACAGTAATATATATATAACATTTTTGTATTAGGGAAACTCAGAGTGGTGGTCTTAGTAATTTGGCTGTCAGTAAGACTCCAATATGTATTTTTAATGCACATGTGCTAGAAACACACTTTTTTTTTCTCCTCCTTGGCTGCTAGTGGCATGCAGAGCTAGTATTTTACCGCTCTGTTGTCAATTATAAAGCATTTTTACCCTTTGTAGGAGTTATACACTGCCAGCAACACACACAGACCAATAATTTAATGGGGCCTATTTATTATATGTCTGTCCGACATAATCCGATCAGTGGATCATGTCCGACCGACATCGCTGAATGCGGAGAGCAATACGCTCTCCGCATTCAGCATTGCACCAGCAGCTCTTGTGAACTGCTGGTGAAATGCCGCCCCCTGCAGATTCGCGGCCAATCGGCCACTAGCATTCGATCGAGTTGAATTGCGGCAATGTCTGTCCGCCTCCTCAGAGCAGGCGGACAGGTTATGGAGCAGCGGTCTTTAGACCGCTGCTTCATAACTGGTATTTCTGGTGAGCCTGAAGGCTCGCCAGAAACACGGGCCCTCAAACTCCATATGGAGCTTGATAAATGGGCCCTAGTATCTTAAGTTGTGGTCAGAAGCAGAGAGAAAGGGAAGTAATCATGAGGGTATTGGGTCAACGGGACAGGTTTAGGGATGGGAGAATATTTCGCAAGATTCAAATTCAAATTGAATTTCAAATGTATATCAAACATTCTAACATTCTCATTTTGAGTATTGGTATTCAAATTTTAATTAACATTTGGTAGTATTAATTTGAATATTCAAATTTAATGTTTATTTGCAAATACAAAATTAAATTTTAAAATGCTAATTCGAAATAATAAAAATCCATTTCGATTTCAAATGTTCATAATATATCGAATATGTATATTTCAACTTTTATGAACATTTAAGTTCTTAATCAACATTTGATTTAGAAAATAACATTCGAAAATCAAAAATAACATGATATTTTTTAATTTTAAAGAATTTTCATTCTTATCGATATTCGATTGTGTAAAACGAATATCCAAAGGAATATTCGTTCTACCACATGAATTTTAATTTAGCCACATTCGCCCATCCCTAGACAGGTTGAGATATGAGATAGGAGTATGAAGACCTCTTCATCTGTTGCAGGGGGAAGTAACAGGGTGCTTCATTGATACATTAAGGTATGGGTTAACAAACATATTACTATCCTATGTCTATTAACTAACCTATATATATTAATAGTAGAGCTTTCTCAACAGTTGGTCATTGTGCAGTAATGTATCTGTAATAGTTATGAATGATAAAATATGGTTTATATAACAGATAAGAAACGTCCATGGTTAGAGTGACTTAGATGTGTTTTATAAATGTGTACATTGAGATGACCTCCCCCTCCTTTGGAAAAGGTGTTAGAGGGGGTTGAAGGGAGTTTTGGTTACCTGAAGGTGTAGTTTGTACACAAACAGCTGTGCTGGGGGAGGGGGAAAAAGACTTACATGTAGCCACATGGGAAGTCTCCATTTTGGAGAGAATGCAGAAGGTTGAGCAAACTTGGTGCTCTGTGTGTGGAACTAAAGAACTCTCTGATACTGACTGAACCAGCACCAGAAAATGGCCCATAAGTCTTGCAGACAAGGAGTTCCCTTGACAGACGCGCTCCTGAGTATTGCTGTAACCTTATTGGTATATCAAGATACCAGAGGCACATTTATATGTTATATTTTATGTGTGTGTGTACATTTAATGTTGTAAGGTTTCCCTTATTCCCTTAAATTTAATTAATAGAAATGGTTACTATGTCATATTAACTATTTCATTATAAGAATTAGACCTCAACAGTGTCCATTATTGCACATGCTCAGTTTCCCTTTTCACTGGTAGTGGCCATCTTGAAAAGGTCTCCACCATAAGGAAAGATTAATGGAGCAGTTTGTACTGCTTGCCTTTTTTTTAAAATTGGTAGGGGTAAATGTTTTGGACTTAACTGCCTCAGGTAGCCCCTTCTAGTGCTAGCAATGGATAATTGTTGTGGTATTTACATTCTGAGGTCCACCCTCCAGAATTTGTCACATAATAAGAATTTGTACTTTTTTGAAGACATATCTCAATAATTGATGCATTTTATTTTTATTTCACCAGTTTTAGTATAAACATTTAAAGGCACAATGGAGACAGTTATACTAATTGCTCAAGTGAGTAATTTTGTCAGCAATACAACTTTAATATTTGAGACAGCTGACTATAGTTGGGTTTAGACCTGCTCTGCTCCTCCAGATGATATACAGGCCATAAAGATAGCAGCAAACAGTGCGATTACTGCAATTTTTATTGTCTATAAAAACAGACAAAAAAGCCGAAGTGCAGAGATCAAGGGGTAGTAATAACAAACACTAATTTAATATTTTTCTAATAAAAACACTTAAAAACCTCAAACAATTCTGAGATTACTTTATGTCTGTCTACAGCCTAACTTCGTAGTTAAGCACTAGCTGAAGGGTGAGCAGGGATGACTCAAGACATTGTGCTGCCTAGATCCAAGATGTAGTAGATGGAGATCTTGGGGCACTATTTCAATATTGGATCTAAGCAGCACAATGTCTTGAGTCATCCCTGCTCACCCTTGTGCTGAAGACAGCCATAAGGTAATCTCAGAATTGTTTGAGGTTTTTATGTGTATTTATTAGAACAATATGAAATTAGTGCTTGTTATTACTACCCCTTGATCTCAGCACTTCTTTTTTTTTTTGAAAAATATTTTTATTGAGACAAACAAGGGACAATAAAGTGATACAATTCCACATGGGTATGCGCATAGAGATTACAGACATAAAAGGATGAACAGTAAGTCTTAGACAGTGGTGTAAAAAATATTATCTTGATTTTTACACATACATCGTTCTTCATTTGCTGATGAGCATAGCAGTGGAATCGCTCAGGAGTGAACAGAGTAATAACATAGTGAGAGATCAGCTAGTCTACTTGTGGTTGGAAAACGTTTATCAAATAGATGGCTGGGATTTTTGAGTTATTCAAGAGATCTATGATGAGGGAGGGATATAACTAACAAGTATATTGTGAGAGTGGAAAAAGATTACAGCGGGCAAGAGCCGCTTGGGTTAAAGAGAAATGGGTATAGGACCCAGTATAGGGGGGGGGGGGCGGCGGAGCTATTATGGATTTCTCTACATGAAATGTAGCAGATATAAAGAGGGAGGAGATGAACCTGGTAAGTACTCTGGATATTTGTTTGGCGTATAAGGAGCAGGAGAGGGAAACCTGTTGGTGTATACTAAATATTTTTTGATCTCAGCTATGGTGGGATTGCAAAGACTGGTAAACAAGTAGTGGCATACATATTCAGCAATAACCGAATCTCTAGGAAGGTACCTATTAAGCATACAAACATTAGTTAAACACAGATAAGACTAACTACGCATACTCTATAATTATCAAGCATGTGCTAGCGTTCTTTGAGAAACATGGTTATCAGTCATTCACATGCATAATTCACAAGAAGCCCAAATGCATCAGGATAACCGTAGAAGTGATCAAACTGAACGACCTAGGGTTCCCAGAACACAGAGTAGAATTATATAGGGCAGTATTTAGAAGAGTCAAAACAAGCCATAACATATGAATATAAAGTAATATAATATCTCAGACTAGGGTTCAGCTGATAGCAGTAGTAATCCTGGTATAAATATAAGGACACCATGCACTCGTTGACAAAACAGATTTTCATATTGTGGTGTCAGTTCAAAGGGATCTCCTGCGCTGTAGCAGGAACTAATAGTAGGTGCAATATAAATATTTTAACACAATTGCGACTGTTTTAAAGTTAACATATGGTTAGACTGCTACTAAGTCCCACATGTGCACATAAGTCATGTTAGGCTGTACCTTCTAGTAATAGAATCATGGTGTGTTTGAGCAGATAGAAACCTAAGGCAAGTTAAGAGTGACTTGTCATCTATTTGTGTGTAACCTTGAGAATGGATGTATGAAGACTCAACCAAGTGCCACCATAGGAGCTGTAATATTTGAAAATGAAAAGAACCCTCCTTTAAACACAGCATAGTAAATTACTTCTAGGTCTCAAGTCACCCTCCTGATATAAACATGAAAAATGAGAAGCTGTTTGCCTATAGCTGGCAATATGTAAGGTCAGTTTGTATACCTGTTCAGCAGTCTCATTACACAGTGTGATTTAGGATGCATAATATATTGTGCCAGTATGAAATAAACTTTATAACTCTAAAACATAGCTCCTGAAACGTCCTAGGTATAAATATTCAGCTAAGCAGAAATACATGGTGTATAGAAGATATAGAGGCTCTATCTATGACATGTCTAATACTTGATCTCAACTGAGTGAATATATAGGAACCCAAAAGTGTTTAACGTGCACACAAACAGGAGTTGAACAAACAGAACACATAAAAAAAAAACTTATAACTGCACACATCCCTAAGTAAAAAGTACGTAGTAAACTAGGCAGCATGAAATCCCTCAGACAGTCAACCATGCGGTTTAGCCGATACAGGGAGATGTCTCAGTTTATTACCCAACTCTAATTTTTATAAGGATCACGGGTATGTCTCTTAAGATTTGAGCTTGTGGAGGGATGTTAAATTTCTGCTTGACGGATCCCGTTGTTTCACACCGTTCAAGGCTGGATGCATTGTGTATTATATGGGACGAGCAGTTATCCACCTTAATGTACAGCACAGCTACTGTCACAAGAGAAGGTTGCACAGACACCACCGAGTGAACCCCGCACTTAGGGGCAGCCCCACTGTGCACAATCCTGGTGTGGCCGCTGAGGCTGCAAGTTTGTCAACTTGTTTACAAGGGATTCCATAATGTATTGCTCTCACGCTTCTCACCTCCACAATCTCAGTAGAAACTAGGCGGTGATCTGCAGTTATCTTCCGATAACTACATCTGGGTTGTAACAAAGATCAAGTTGGGGAAGTTTCGACATGGTCCTGGATTTTGTTTATTCGCGCAGCACACCTCTCACCGCTCAGAAGAGGGTTAGCAATCTCAGCCCTTAGGCTTAGTAGCATAGACAAAGAGGATACCATCAATAATAGGTCCTTAGTCAGATTCTGGAAATGACTATCGACTAGTCGCTGGGTGCGCTGCTCCCATGCATTCAGGGCTTCCATACTGCCCAATACAAGTGAATGTAGATAGGGCTCAGCAGATCCACGTGGCTCCACCAAAGAGGATAAATGAGTAAAATCACCTTATCGTAGCTTATCTTCTATGTTCTTCAGCATTTGGTAGTTAGTGTACAAGTTCTGCCTTAAAGTGATAGCAAGTCTGGTACTTTATATATGAATTAAGCTGAATATTTCTATTTGAGAGTCCAGAGCTTCATAGAAACACGTCCATCTGCTCTGGTAGTTGGCTCCATCCCCAATCTCAGCACTTCTGTTTTTTTGTCTGTTTCCATAGACAATACAAATTGCAGTAATCACAGTGCTTGCTGCCATCCCTATGGCCGGTATATCATCTGGAGGAGCAGAGTAGGTTCATCGCTTACCATGTTCATTGCATTATATCCTTTACATTGTATGTCAATGCAAACATCAAAATACAAGAGTGTTTTCAAACCGAATTTGAGAACCAAAAAACATAAATAATCTAATGGTTTTGTCACCTAGTGTAAGGTTTCCATTAGTTATACGTCTGCATACATTTCCAGCTAAAGAAATCAAACACATAATTTAAGAGAATTTCTTTTGACACAAGATACAAATAACAAACATTAGAAGGAAAGGAAGTCTTGTAATGTTATCACGTTACGAACCACGGTTATTCAGATAATTATCTTAAATTGTAACTTGTAAGTTTATTTTATTCTTTGTAGTTTGTTATTCTTACAATGAGAACATTATGAAAGTTCTATGCAGCTGACATGTAATATGTAAGGAATTCAAAACATTCCTAAGCTACCTTTTCTACTACACTGTTCAGAAAAAAAATCCTTGGTGATATAAAATATTTGCCAAACATAAAGGCCTAGATTATAAATGGAGTGCAAAAATAATAGTTCTATTGTGCATTAGCATCGCTCAAGTACAATCAGTAGCATCACAATTATTAATTTATCGCTCAAGTAAAAAGTCTAGGGCACACTAACGTCTAGGGCCTCCATTACATATGCAGCGTCGCCCGCAAAAGCCGGCGACGCCGGTTTTTGCGCAGTTTTGGTATCACATATACGGCGTAGCATACAAGTTACGCCCGTATATTTCATCCGTCGCTCGCAATTTTTACTCCCATAGGCTAACATGGGACCGCGTCGTAAATCAGTATCCAATATCCAGCGCAAGTCCTTACGTGGCGAAAATGGAGAAATCTCCATTTTTACCTTGCCATAAAAGGCATCCGTAGCAGGCCTTGCGCTGAGTATGGGAGCACCGTAACTCCTGAAAATGCCTGCAAAAATAAACTAACACATAACGCATGCGCAATGTCTATCTACCTGTCAACTGCAATCCCCCACCGCAATAACTAATAAACTCTAATAACCCCTAAACCGCCATAGCCCACAACGCAATAAACATATTCTAGTATTAACCCCTAAACCGCCATAGCCCACACCGCAATAAACCTATTCTAGTATTAACCCTTAAACCGCCATAGCCCACATAGCCTATTAAATTTATTAACCCCTAATCTGCCGCCGCCAACGTCGCCGCCACTATAATAAAGTTATTAACCCCTAAACCTAAGTCTAACCCTAACACCCCCTTACTTAAATATTATTTAAATAAATCTAAATAATATTACTATTATTAACTAAATTATTCCTATTTAAAACTAAATACTTACCTATAAAATAAACCCTAAGATAGCTACAATATAATTAATAGTTACATTGTAGCTATTTTAGGATTTATTTTTATTTTACAAGCAACTTTGTATTTATTTTAACTAGGTACAATAGCTATTAAATAGTTAATAACTATTTAATAGCTACCTAGTTAAAATAACTACAAATTTACCTGTAAAATAAAACCTAACCTAAGTTACAATTACACCTAACACTACACTATCATTAAATTAATTAAATAAATGAACTACAATTAGCTAAAATTAAATACAATTAAATAAAATAAACTATAGTACAAAAAAACAAATACTAAATTACAGAAAATAAAAAAAATTACAAGAAGTTTAAACTAATTACACCTAATCTAAGCCCCCTAATAAAATAAAAAAGCCCCCCCAAAATAATAAAATTCCCTACCCTATACTAAATTACAAATAGCCCTTAAAAGGGCTTTTTGCGGGGCATAGCCCCAAAGTAATCAGCTCTTTTACCTGTAAAAAAAGAAATACAACCCCCCCCCCCAACATTAAAACCCACCACCCACACACCCAACCTTACTCTAAAACCCACCCAATCCCCCCTTAAAAAAACCTAACACTAACCCCTTGAAGATCACCCTACCTTGAGCCGTCTTCACCCAGCCGGGCAGAAGTCTTCATCCGATCCGGGCAGAAGAGGTCCTCCAGCCGGGCAGAAGTCTTCATCCGATCCCTGCAGAAGAGGTCCTCCAGCCAGGCAGAAGTCTTCATCCAAGCGACATCTTCTATCTTCTTCCATCCGACAAGGAGCGGCTCCATCTTGAAGATATCCGACGCGGAGCATCCATCCAGACCGACGACTACCCGACGAATGAAGGTTCCTTTAAATGACGTCATCCAAGATGGCATCCCTTGAATTCCAATTGGCTGATAGGATTCTATCAGCCAATCGGAATTAAGGTAGGAAAAATCCTATTGGCTGATGCAATCAGCCAATAGGATTGAGCTCGCATTCTATTGGCTGATTGGAACAGCCATTAGAATGCGAGGTCAATCCTATTGGCTGATTGGATCAGCCAATCCGATTGAACTTCAATCCAATTGGCTGATTGCATCAGCCAATAGGATTTTTCCTACCTTAATTGCGATTGGATTCCTTGAATTCCAATCAGAATTCAAGGGACGCCATCTTGGATGACGTCATTTAAAGGAACCTTCATTCGTCGGGTAGTCGTCGGTCTGGATGGATGCTCCGCGTCGGATGTCTTCAAGATGGAGCCGGTCCTCGTCGGATGGAAGAAGATAGAAGATGCCGCTTGGATGAAGACTTCTGCCCGGCTGGGTGAAGACGGCTCAAGGTAGGGTGATCTTCAAGGGGTTTTTACAGGTAAAAGAGCTGATTACTTTGTGGCAATGCCCCGCAAAAAGCCCTTTTAAGGGCTATTTGTAATTTAGTATAGGGTAGGGAATTTTATTATTTTGGGGGGCTTTTTTATTTTATTAGGTGTAATTAGTTTAAACTTCTTGTAATTTTTTTTATTTTCTGTAATTTAGTGGGGGGGGGGTTGTACTATAGTTTATTTTATTTAATTGTACATTTTTAGTTATTTTAACTAGGTAGCTATTAAATAGTTATTAACTATTTAATAGCTGTTGTACCTAGTTAAAATAAATACAAAGTTGCCTGTAAAGTAAAAATAAATCCTAAAATAGCTACAATGTAACTATTAATTATATTGTAGCTATCTTAGGGTTTATTTTATAGGTAAGTATTTAGTTTTAAATAGGAATCATTTAGTTAATAATAGTAATATTATTTAGATTTATTTAAATAATATTTAAGTTAGGGGGGTGTTAGGGTTAGACTTAGGTTTAGGGGTTAATAACTTTATTATAGTGGCGGCGACGTTGGCAACGGCAGATTAGGGGTTAATACATTTAATAGGCTATGTGGGCTATGGCGGTTTAAGGGGTTAATACTTGAATAGGTTAATTGCGTTGTGGGCTATGGCGGTTTAGGGGTTAATAATTTAGTTATTACTTGCGGTGTGGGTTTGATGGCGGATATAGGGGTTAATATTTTAAATAGGCATATTGCATTGTGGGGGGTTGTCGGTCTAGGGGTTAATACATTTATTAGTAGTAGTGAGAGGGGGGGATTGCGGATATAGGGGTTTTACGTGTCGGGCTTATTTTTGGGAGGCATGTTAGACTGTTACAGGAGATTTGATATTCCTTTACTTTTCTTAAGCGCCGCCAGTTTCTAAAGTGCCGTAAGTCACTAGCGACTCCAGAAATTTGTATTTACACTTATTTCTGGACATCGCTAGTTTATCAGACTTACGGCACTTTATGAACTGCCGGCGGGGTATATGTAATACCCCGATGTGCGAGATGAAATTACGGGCAGCGCAGGTTCCCACGCTTGCGCCGAAACCTGCGCCATATATGTGATCGCGCCCTAGATGTCAGATAGCATGAATGAGCTAAACCCTTAACATAATAGACTTCTATAGGGGCGTGCAGTAAAATTCATGTTAGATATTGCTCAAGAGCTAATCACTCAAGCACAACAAAGGGCAACCTACTCCAGAATGTTTATTGTTTAAAAAGATAGATAATCCCTTTATTACCCAATACCCAGGTTTGCATAACCAACACAGTTATATTAATATACATTTTACCTCTGTGATTACCTTGTATCTAAGCCTCTGCAGACTGCCACCTTATTTCAGTTCTTTTGACAGACTTGCATTTTAGCCAATCAGTGCCCTTTCATAAGTAATTCCACGGGCATGAGCACAATGTTATCTTCATGGCACTCATGAACTAACGCCCTCTAGCTGGGAAAAACTGTCAAATACATTGACATAAGAGGTGGCCTTTAGGGCTTAGAAATTAGCATATGAGCCTACCTAGGTTTAGCTTTCAACTAAGAATACCAAGAAAACAAAGCAAATTTGATGATAAAATTGAAAAGCTAAACCTAGGAGGTTCATATGCTAATTTCTTAGACCTTGAAGGCCGCCTCTAATCTGAAAGCATTTTGACAGTTTTTCACCACTAGAGGGTGTTAGTTAATGTGTTTCATATAGATAATATTAAGCACACGCGCATGAATTTATCGAGGAGTGAGCACTGATTGGCTAAAATGCAATTTTGTAAAATGAACTGAAATAAGGAGTCAGTCTGCAGAGGCTTAGATACAAGGCAATTACAGAGGTAAAACGTGTATTATTATGCAAAATTCGGGAATGGGTAATAAAGGGATTATCTATCTTTCTAAACAACAAATATTCTGGTGTTGACTGTCCCTTTTAAATTGCATGCCCCATCTGAATCATGAAAGTTAAATTTTCACTAGACTGTCCCTTTAACTCACCATTTGTAATATGAATACAGCCAGCGTGCTAATATTGCTCCTTGTATGCTACCCATTAAAGGGATATTAAACAGTAAATACACAATAGACCTAATGATGCATTCAAAGCAGAGATTAGCCATAGAATAAGTTGCAGATGTATTGTTACCATTTTATTAGCTGTTTAAATATTGATGATGTAAGTGTAAAAGTTTAGCTTCTATAAAGTACTTTAGATTCTATAAAGTAATGGGAGCCGCCATGTTTGAACTAGTTTTCTATTTACTTCTGTCTTCTGCTGAGAACAATTGGGAAAGATCTATAACCCAGGGGAAAAAAAGGAGTTTGTGTAAACAAGACTGTGTGGAAACCCACACAATCTTGTTTTCATTAGTCTGTTTTATTGCCTGCTTTATATCTGTTCCTAATTGTTTGAAGCCCAATGAGATAAGCTTAAAACTTAAGTTTAGACATGGCGGCATCTATTACTTTATAGAAAGTCAGTGGAATTAAAAAAGAAAACTATTTTCAGAGTTAAATTACAGGAAAAGGGGACAAAATAAAGAATGAAAGTATATTACAAACTACACATAATTAATCTCAAACGGTTTACTATCCCTTTAAAAGTATAGGGTGCGTTAACAAAGTTAGGATTCTTTGGTTCAAGTATTTTACTATCCAGTTGTAATACCAGACTGTTGGTTATTTTTTGCACCATGTTACGCAAAGGTAACTCACCCTGCGCCATTGATTGAGCTCCACTTGTAATCCATCCCAAAATATTCTGCACCTTAAAGGGATATGAAACCCCAAATTTTTCTTTAATTATATAAACAGAGCCTTTCATTGTATAAACGTTTCCAATTTACTTCTATTATCAAATTTGCTTCATTCTCATGATATTCTGTGTTGAAGAGATACTTAGGTAGCATCTTGAGCACTACATGGAAGGAAATAGTGCTGCCCTCTAGTGCTTTTGCAAATGGATAACATTCTTGCAAACCTACTGCCAAATAGTGCTCCAGAAATGGGCCGGCTCCTAAGCTTTACGTCCCTGCTTTTCAAAAACAGATACCAAGAGAACAAAGAAAAATTGATAATAGACATAAATTAGAACGGTGCTTAAAATCTCATGCTCTATCTGAATCATGAAATAAAAACGTTGGGTTTCATATCCCTTTAAATCAGCTAAATATATTAGCTTGGAAGTTACATAATATTGCTTTACTCCTCTAGTAACATTTCAAAACATTTTTATTCATTTGCAGCTGCATAGGAACAAGTGGTGACATCATCCTGTAAGAACTGAATGTGACATGGAAAGCTCCAACAAAAAAATATTTAATTTCACGAATAAGCAAATACATTGAAAATAAATAATCACAACATATCTCTGAAATTTAGGGGCCGATTAATCACGCTCTGTATGGAGCTTGATGCCCCTGTCTCAGCGCAAGCCTTCAGGCTTGCCGGAATACAGAAGTTATGAAGCAGCGGTCTAAAGATCCCTGCTCCATAACTTGTCCGCCCGCTCTGAGGCCGCGGACAGAAATCAACCCGATCGAATGAGATTGGGTTGATTGACACCCCCTGCTAGCGGCCGATTGGCCACAAATCTACAGGGCGTTTATAAGAACTGCTGGTGCAATGATAAATGCAGAGAGCGTATGCTGTTGGCATTTATCAATGTGCAGCGGAGATGATCCGCTATATCGTATTATGTCCGCTCGCACTATGATAAATCTACCCCCTATTATTTTTATTTTATGGGATATATTTGTTATAGTGCGAGCGGACATGATACGATGTAGCGCATCATGTCCGCTGCACATCAATAAATGCAGACAGCATACACTGTCAACATTTAACATTGCACAAGCAGTTCTTGTGGTACATTACAGTTGTAGGTGCAATAATGAGTTATACAAAAGGAGAGGAATGCCCTGCCCTTGAGCACAATCAGTAGTAGTTCACTTTAAATACAAAGTGTCCTGCAGATAGAAAGGCTCTCAAGCTTACAATCTAAGGGAGATGCATATAAATGTACATGTGTTTGTGCTATATTATTTAGGCAATGGGGCCTATGGGCTTCATCCTTGGTTTCTGGTCAAATAGCGATACTAGAACATGCTTCCAAAATACATATTTACCTATTATAGCACATAGATGAGTGTCATCTTCCGATGGAAAAATATTCTGACTGCTAAATCTTAGCTCATTAACAAAGATGTTAATTAATCTGTAATTAGTGCTAGCCAATCAATTTTGTGAACCTTCCCTTATTAGTGGGTAGGAGTTTTCAATAAAATACACTCCCCCAAAAAAATCAGGGAACAAAAGGGACAGAAGCATGTGGTACAACAGGGGCCACACAGAGCATGCATGATGGTCACTCCCTGTCCAGAGGAGATGGGAGGCTAAGCTAACCAAACAGACAAGTCAGAATAATGGTGAGAGAGGGACCAGAGGGTCTATTTACACTGAACCCCAGTGAAGGACCCCACAATATTGAAATAACCCACATGAAACCGTTGGGTTAATATGATTTATGCCGGATTTCAAGTGGATCGGTAAATATCGCTTTTGTGATGGCTGATTATTTATTGCATGCCCCACAAAGGGCAAACTTGCCCATTTGCAGGCGGACAATAAATTAGCGCTCTGCTTGTATTCTAGCCCTTAATAAGTTGAGTTAATCAATTTGATTTACCTTTTATAGTCACAAATGTTTTTGTTAGGGGCCTTATCTGTCGACAATAACGCTGGGCCGATCAGGAATCTGGTAATAATATTATCGTTTCCTTATGGTTTGCCGGTATTATTAGTTTACCTCATTTTTGCCAGCTATGCTGAGAATTTAAATAACAAACGTTTCTGTTTCTCTATTTAACACGCAAGCTATTGCAAATAAAATAATTTAGTTATTGTTTTCAATAGTTCTAACCTGAAAATCATAAAATTATTATACTGATTTGCTTTATTCAAATATTGCTTATTATTTCAAATAATTCTTTTAATCAACTATGTTTGTTTATTGAGCTGGTCTCAGTTTAATTAAGAGATATATCAGAACTAAAAGGATTCAAGTTTTATATACATTATCCTTTACAAATTATGCAATTCAGAGTGCTATTAATTTATACACATTGCCCCTGCAAAGGACTAGATTACGAGTGGCGAGCTAACTGTAGCGCACTAGCGTTATGGGATATTTCTCATCTCTTTTGCGCACAACAGAAATAGCGTGTGTATTAAGAGTTGAAAGTAAATGCATTCGGAGGGCGGAGCCTAGCAGCCCAGGATAATGGCTGCACATTAACACGGCTCTGAAGCCCTAACTGTTGCCGCCACAGTAATCGCGGTCCCTAGATTAAAGAAGCAGTTGTAGACAATGGGGCTTAATACACACTACCTTCCAGCAGTGATTACGCTACTTTGAACCACCTAATGGAGTAGATCATCATCGGTCGAGGGGAAAACACGGAGGTGCGTCACAACTGAATCTGAGGCGTAGCACAGTATCCTGGCACTGGCGCGACGATAGAGAGCAGCCGCCAGAAAAGAAAATCAGCTCAAGCAGCAACTCACGGTCGCATAACTATCCCACTTAATGCGAGCCACAGGAAGTAATTGATCATCCAGGACCAAACCGGACTATCACTGCACAACACTGTGGTCACATACCACGTTGCAGTAGTCACTGCCTGCATAGCCTGTAATATGTTGCCGCAGGGGATCTCACAAAAGACCACTCAACACAGAGGAGAGACATCGTCACAACAGGTACCAACCTCAGGCCCCAAACCCAAAATCTACTCACATCAGAGAAGGCGCTATTAACCGCACCTACTAAAATACACACAGCATATCCAAGTAACCAAAAGACAGGCCTCACATACCACAGCATAGTCGGTCACACCATATTTGCTATTCAGTTATTGAACTGGTGTAAGGAGAACATTGACGGCCCAATACCCAGCCTACTACCAACTTAACTTAACACACTCCACAACCTATGTTATGTTCTGCAAATGTGCACAAAAAATGGAGAAACAAGCTCAATCTCTCACTATGAGCCGCTACATGAAGGCACAGGCTAACGCACCAGACCCTATTTCTGACCAACACCCACAATCTTCTGGTGACCAAGAAAAAGACTAGAGTCAACCCAATACCTCTTTCATTAGAAAAGATTACTTAAAGTCACTCTCCTCAAAAAAAATATAAAAGAAGTCTTGACAGAAGTTAGAGGCCTGTTTAGCGAACTAACGAAAGACATGTCCCTTATTGTTAACAGGGTAGAAAAATTAGAAAGCCCACAAACATCATTACAAACTACAGTGCAGGAGAATACCCAACATATCTTGCAACATAATGAGGCAGTATCCTTCCTCCTTGACAAAATCGAAGACCTCGATAACCGTAATAGGAGGAATAACCTTCACCTGAGAGGAATACCTGAATCGGTCAATCCAACTGCATCTAATGGCTACTTTCAAGACCTTTTTAGAACAATAAATGGCACAACAACATTGGAAGCTATATCACTTGAAAGGGCTCACAGATCTCTACATCCAAAGCCGCTCAATAACCAGAATGAACCAGAAGTTTTTAACAACTCATCTTAACACTATGCTATGGACAAGGACACACCAACCTCCTCACAGATTCCAGAACAGAACTCTGCACTCACCGTGAATTGATTGATCGGTACCAAATCCATGGGCATCTCCATTACTGTGACAAAAGACTTAAAAAGACAGATGAGTGGGGGGGCGGAGCCGGCAGCTGACATGAGTGCAGCTTAACTCCGGAGCTCCGCCGCAAACAGCCCTCAATCACACAAATATCCTGGCCATCCACCTCAGAATAGCCTTCATAGGCACTGGCATTTAAACATCTAAGCCCCAGAGAGGGCATCGGGGCAAACTTGTGACGCCCCAGAGCGCCCAGACCTCAGCATCCACACGGCCGCCACAGGCCACATCTCGCACCAGACTCACCACCCACCTTTCCTGGGGCCTTACCGCCTGTCACGGAGCCCCTACAGAGGCATCAACACAGCGGATCCCCTCCCTACAGCCTAATATACCTTCCGGATTGATCTCCCACCAGGCAGCACAGAGAACCGGATAGCGGCCGCAACTTTAGGCCGGGGATTGGGCCTACCACGGCACTCGAAACGGACCCGGGTAAGCCAGAAACTACATAGCCTCTGCCCACAACACAGCAGTATTGCCGAGCAGGCCCCTGTATCCCCTCCATCAGCCTTCATTAACTCTCATACCAAGGGGCAACCTTATCTGGGGTTTGGGCCTATCATTAAAGACAAGGCAGAAAACAGCAAGCCTTACTACCCACTCTTAACTA
Organism: Bombina bombina; assembly: GCF_027579735.1. Lineage (NCBI taxonomy): Eukaryota > Metazoa > Chordata > Amphibia > Anura > Bombinatoridae > Bombina > Bombina bombina. The sequence continues at coordinate 84,028,507 of NC_069507.1, read as the reverse complement.
TTGTCTAAGCCTACCAATGTGAGGATTTATTATATGATTAATGTGAACCCAGTTGTATCTACTCCACTCAGTCTCACACCAAACCTAGGTACCTTGATAAACTAGGAACCTTATTCTGCTCATTGACTGAGGGTGACCTGTTTAGGTCAAAAGTAAATTACAACTAACTTTAGTTGCTGGAGATATGCACAACAATGTGAATGTGCTAATACTCTCCTAAATAATATAATAGCATTTGCTAAACAATAAATAATCTCTTTGGATATAGAATAAATTATAACTTTATGTAATTGAAGCTCTGTTAGTATCCCTTTAAATATAATGTAGCTTATCACTCAGGTACAATGCTTGAATGTTCAGGTTAGTAACGTTCATATGCAACCTTATTTATGAATGCAGCAGGATTGTTATGGCAATGTATTGTATGCAGAAATAACCAGGATATATGCAGAAGATGTTAAACATGCAAACTTTCCATTAGTAACGTATATGTATCAGCTTGAATTGTTAGTATATACAGTCTTTGGAACATATGAAATTAGCGTAACTTCAGCAATAACTTTATGTTTAGTACTATACCCAACACTTCATGACCAGCGTGTACTTGTGAAGACTTTGCTAGCTAGCAATAAGTTGTCCTGAGAAGCAGTGTAGAATCCGGCAACAGAGAGGAGCTGCGACACTGACTCCCGGAGTGCTGATGACGTCAGACGTCGAACTACTGCAGACACGCTGTATGTCAGTTAGCGTTTCAGAATGAAGTATGCTGTCCTGTGATTGAAAAGAACTTTGAAGATATAAAGTTAGTAAACAACTTGACGAAAAATAGAGAGAGCTTCTTGAAAGTTGTGATCACTCCTCATGCGAATCAAATTACCAAGCATCGTTGAATTAGAGAGGAGGGCTTATAAAGGCATAACGGTCATGTGATATTATGTTTAAAGGGACAGTGAAACGTGGAAAACATGAAGTGTAGAGATTGAGAATTACTGTGATATGACAGGACACCCCCCTTAACGATCTGCTCCGCAGATCAGGGTTTGGGACGGTCTGGATGTCTGCGATGAAACAGAGATACCAATCTAGGGGCTGATAAGTTAGTGGATGGTTCCCAAGAATCCTCTTCTGATGAATAATTTTTCCACCGAACTAAATACTGTAGAGAATTCTTATAGAATCTAGAATCCAAAATGGAATCAACTTCATATGATACTTCATCCTCAATGAGTGTCGGAACTTGAGTTGTCAAGACTTGATCTCTGACTGGAACATAAGGTTTCAAAAGGGATACATGAAATGTTGGATGTATCTTAAAAGAATTTGGTAGTTGTAAAGTGACAGCATTAGCATTAACAATCCTAATAATTTTGTAAGGACCAATAAACAAAGAACCAAGCTTTTTACTGGGAATGTGAAGCTTCAAGTGTTTAGAAGACAACCAAACTAGATCTCCCACCTTATAATCAGGAGGTTTCGTTCTCCTTAAGTCATAATAACGTTTTTGCCTTTCTTGAGATTGTAGTAAAATCTGTTTTAGTTGAATGAATCCTTCAGCAGTTGTATTCACAGTGTCATTTACCAAGGGACAAGAACTTTCTGATCTTTGAAGAAGATGATAAGAGGGATGAAACCCATAGTTAATGAAAAATGGAGTTGTATTGGTAGATGAATTAATGGTGTTATTATAGGAGAATTCAGCAGTAGGTAGAAGAGAAGACCAGTTATCTTGCTGAAATGTACAGTAGCATCTTAGATATTGCTCTAAACTCTGATTAGTCCTTTCGGTCTGACCGTTTGTTTGAGGATGGTAAGCTGAACTCAAACGGCGATCAATATGCAAACTAGAACAGAGTTGTGTCCAAAATCGAGAGGTAAATTGTGTACCCCTGTCAGTCGTAATAGACTTAGGTAACCCATGCAATCTGACAATATGTTTGATGAACAAATCTGCTGTTTCTGAAGCTGTTGGCAAAGTGTGAATAGGTATAAAATGTGCCATTTTTGAAAAGAGATCCACAACAACCAGGATGACTGTGTTGTTAGAAGAGGGAGGTAGATCGACAATGAAGTCTAGGGCAATATCTTGCCAAGGTCTGTCAGCGATTGGAAGAGATAAAAGTAAACCATAAGGGTGAATTCTTTGAGATTTACATTTGGTACATACAGCACACCCTTGTATGTACTGTTTTTACAGACTGAATCATATGTGGCCACCAGAAATCCCTTTGAATTAAATGAAGAGTTTTCTTGAAACCAGGATGTCCTGAAAGTGGAATATCATGTGCCATAGCTAAAATGTCATTCCTAAGAGATTCTGGAACATACAGTGCATGACCATGGTAGAAAAATCCATCATTACCTTTATGAATCCTAGAATCATTAATCAATGGATCATTCTGTTGTTGTTCTTTGAGAATAGATGTTTTCCCCACTAAGAGGCCAATGAATTTTTCTGGTGGTATTATTGAGTTTAGTTCAGAACTCTCAGTTAATGGAGTTGAATATCTAGATAGAGCATCTGCCTTTGTATTTCTTACTCCTGGACGATAAGTGATTATAAAATCAAATCTAGTAAAGAATAAACTCCATCTGACTTGTCTGGAAGAAAGACTTTTGTTAGTTTTTAGATATTGTAGATTACGATGATCTGTAAATATGATGATTGGAAATCTTGCCCCTTCTAATAGATGTCTCCAAAATTCGAATGCAGCCTTGATGGCTAGAAGTTCTTTTTCCCCAATTGGGTAATTAATTTCGGCCGAATTCATAACCCGAGAATAATATGCGACAGGATGAAGCATGTTGGTAGAAGAATCTCTTTGAGACAGAATGGCTCCTATTGCAAATTCGGATGCATCTACTAATGTATATTGTTTCGATGGATCTGGGAATTGTAGGATTGGAGCGGTAATGAAACTATGTTTGAGAGCGTTAAAAGAATCATCTGCCTGCTGGTTCCAGTGGTATTTGTTGTTCTTTCGGGTGAGTAGTGTGAGAGGTTTTGCGATAGTAGAGAAACCTTTAATAAATTTTCTATAAAAATTTGAGAATCCTAAAAATCTCTGGAGCTCTTTCTTATTTTTTGGAATAGGCCAGTTAGTGATAGCTTGTACTTTGTTGTCCTCCATGGATATTCCTTTTGGTGAAATATGATACCCCAGGAAAGAAATAGTATCAGAATTGAATATACATTTTTCTGCCTTAACATATAAGTTGTTCTGTCTTAATCTTGAAAGAACTGTTCTGACATGTTGTATGTGATCCTCTTTGGAATTTGAATAAATGAGAATATCGTCCAAATAAATGACAATGTATGTGTCAAGTAAATCTTTGAAAACATAATTAATGAAAAACTGAAAAGTTGCAGGTGCATTGCACAAACCAAAAGGCATGACACAATACTCATAGAGACCATACCTAGTACAAAAGGCAGTTAACCATTCATCACCTTTGCGAATTCTAATTAAATTATATGCACCTCTTAAATCCAGTTTGGTGAAAATGGTAGCACCCTGTAACCTCTCTATGAGTTCTGGAATAAGAGGTAAAGGATATCTATTTTTTATTGTACAGTTGTTCAGTTGTCTATAATCAATTATAGGCCTGAGACTGTCATCTTTATTCTTCACGAAAAAGATCCCGGCACCAGCTGAAGATGTAGAAGGCCGAATAAAACCTTTCTTTAGATTTTCCTCAAGATATCCTTTGAGATGAAGCAGTTCTGGTTCAGAGAGTGGATATATTCGACCATAAGGAATTTTACTGTTTGGTTTTAAATCGATAGGACAGTCGTAAGGTCTGTGGGGAAGTAGAGATTGAGCCTCAACCTTATCAAAAACATCATAAAAATCTGAGTACTCTGTTGGTATATTTGTCATATCAACCTGTAATATAGTTTGTGATTGTGTACAGTGTGTTTTACAATATGGTGAGTCGAAGGAAATAGTACCACTATTCCATGAGATGGTTGGTTGATGTTTCTTTAGCCATGAAAGTCCTAGAATTATGGGGTACAAAGGAGAATGAATAACCTCGAAGGTACACAATTCAGAGTGACCTGATGAAAATGTTAATGATAATGGATCTGTATGATGGGTAACAGGACCTGAATTGATAAAAGAACCATCAACGACTCGAATAGGTAATGCAATTAATTTTTTAATTATAGGAATCTTGTGATTTTCAACAAAAGATGAATGAATGAAATTATTAGTTGCTCCTGAATCGATTACCACCTGGGCTTTAAGTTGATGTTGATCCCACTGTAGACAAACAGAAAGAGTAAAGTGAGATGAGTTTTTTATAACAGTCTCGTTTAAATGAGCTATCTCTTGCTTACCCTTTTTTGATTTTAACAGAATTGGACACTCCTTTACTCCGTGGTCCTTAGCAGCACAATATAAACAAAGATTATGTTGTCTTCGTCTAGCCTTTTCTTCAGGTTTAAGAGGACCCTTGACAAAACCTATCTCCATAGGCTCATCTGTTGAACGGACAGTGGAAACTGAATGAGAGCTATAGGCTTTCTTGGTAGATAATTCTGATGACCCTCTTTCAATCTTCCTTTCCCTCAAACGACGATCAATAGATATAGACAAGGTCATAAGATTTTCTAAGTCCTTAGGAATAACCACACGTGCCAATTCATCTTTTAGAGCATCCGCTAATCCAATACGGAATTGATTTGTCAAAGCTGGGTTATTCCACTGTGTGTCAGGTGCCCATCTTTTGAAATCAGTTATATATTCTTCTACAGGGCGTCTACCTTGTCGCAAATGTCTGATAGAATTTTCTGCTGAAGCTTGTTTGTCGTGATCTTCATATAGTAAGGACATGGCATTAAAAAATGATTCTAATGAGTTTAAGATAGGATCTTCTTTCTCATAGTATGCATTAGCCCATGCCTTGGCTTCACCAGTGAGATAAGAAATTACCGTTAGAACTTTAACCCTTTCGGTAGGATAGGTTCTTGGTTTCAATGAAAATAATAAAGTACATGAATTTTTGAAGTCTCTAAATTGAGTTCTGTCTCCAGAAAATCTCTCAGGTGGACATATTTGTGGCTCAGGGGAAACAAGAGGTGATGGTAAAGTTTGAGCAGGTACATGATCCCTAATATATTTTCTTAATTCCTGATTTTCAACTTGGAGGTCCCTAAGACCCTGGATCATTATATCCATATTTTGAGAAAGGGTTCCAACACGGTTGGATAATTCAGTAACATCCATTATAGATACAAGTGGGTTAAGGGTGGCTTGGTAATATGTGAGGATTTATTATATGATTAATGTGAACCCAGTTGTATCTACTCCACTCAGTCTCACACCAAACCTAGGTACCTTGATAAACTAGGAACCTTATTCTGCTCATTGACTGAGGGTGACCTGTTTAGGTCAAAAGTAAATTACAACTAACTTTAGTTGCTGGAGATATGCACAACAATGTGAATGTGCTAATACTCTCCTAAATAATATAATAGCATTTGCTAAACAATAAATAATCTCTTTGGATATAGAATAAATTATAACTTTATGTAATTGAAGCTCTGTTAGTATCCCTTTAAATAGAATGTAGCTTATCACTCAGGTACAATGCTTGAATGTTCAGGTTAGTAACGTTCATATGCAACCTTATTTATGAATGCAGCAGGATTGTTATGGCAATGTATTGTATGCAGAAATAACCAGGATATATGCAGAAGATGTTAAACATGCAAACTTTCCATTAGTAACGTATATGTATCAGCTTGAATTGTTAGTATATACAGTCTTTGGAACATATGAAATTAGCGTAACTTCAGCAATAACTTTATGTTTAGTACTATACCCAACACTTCATGACCAGCGTGTACTTGTGAAGACTTTGCTAGCTAGCAATAAGTTGTCCTGAGAAGCAGTGTAGAATCCGGCAACAGAGAGGAGCTGCGACACTGACTCCCGGAGTGCTGATGACGTCAGACGCCGAACTACTGCAGACACGCTGTATGTCAGTTAGCGTTTCAGAATGAAGTATGCTGTCCTGTGATTGAAAAGAACTTTGAAGATATAAAGTTAGTAAACAACTTGACGAAAAATAGAGAGAGCTTCTTGAAAGTTGTGATCACTCCTCATGCGAATAAAAATTACCAAGCATCGTTGAATTAGAGAGGAGGGCTTATAAAGGCATAACGGTCATGTGATATTATGTTTAAAGGGACAGTGAAACGTGGAAAACATGAAGTGTAGAGATTGAGAATTACTGTGATATGACAACCAAGGACTGCACCTTATAAACCTAAACTACCCTCATAGGAGGCCCCCACATATGGGTTATTAACCCTTGACAGAGCAAAATAAGCACAAATCAAAAGGGGAAAATAAGGCAGGAATACAAAGACGCAAAAAAGAAAAACCAAAAGAATAAGGGAGAATACAACAAAATAAAGACACTACCCTCTTTCAATTCTCCAGGAACCAGCTCCTCATATACACGCTGCCTTGTTCCACCTGCAGCCTTAACCAAACATCTGCCAATCATCCTCCATAAGGTGACACCATACAGCACAAGGTCACCCCACTTTCTTCTTTTCCCTCCTTGTTTATCACCCAGCCACCTACCTGACCCACATACTATCCAAAATGACGTCAAAGCACAATACAAAACAAGAGAAATTGATCAAACCTGCAACAGGCAAATCCCTCACTATGTCTTCTTTCCTACAATGCCCTGACCCAATCTCTCCTACTAGCCGTAGGCCCAGGGAAAAATCCCCCCCTGCACACTCACAAGAACTGCAGGCAAGCAACACCCAGCCAGAGAACTGTCAACTCTCACCCACCTTCCTCAAAAATTTACCATCAAAGCAAGATATTGCGGACATAGTACGATCCTGCATAAGAGAGGAACTTGCAGAAATGAAGCAGGACATTCACACATTAGGTTTTCAGGTCGAAACCCTGGAGAGTAATCAGGACACCATCAAAGAAGATGTACATCAACTAAATGAGCAACTCGCTTCCCAACATGAAACTATCCTCTCACTTCAAGAAAAATTAGGTGATTTAGAGAACCGCAGCAGGCGCAAAAACATGCGCATCAGGGGGGTGCCTGAATCAATTCTACCTAAAGACTTTCCAGTTTACCTCCAAGACCTATTTCGCCATTTAAAAGACTTCCAGATGATATCCAATGGGTCAGGGCACACAGGACATTGCGACCAAAGCCGCCCGACTCAGCCCCACCTAGAGACATTGTGATACGCTTTAAAGTATTTCAAGAAAAAGAAATGCTCTTGGACCAATCTCGCAAAAACCAACCTATACATTTCAGGGGCAACGTACTACAATTCTTTCAAGATTTGTCAACCCGGACCCTGCAGCGCAGGAAAGAATTCTCACCCCTTACAACCCTACTCAGAAACAAAAAGATTCCATACAGATGGGGCTTCCCTACAAACGTCTGGACCATCAGCAACAACACCCGCATAGTCTGCAAATCTCCAGAGGACATTCAAGCATTCTGCTCATCACTTGGACTGGATCCCCCTACAGAAGCACCCCCTCAGGGACAGAAGACACCCCAAAACCCCAAGAGACTGAGCAATCCTGCAGAGTCCTGGCACACTGCCATTCACAAAAAAACCAAGCCACCGAGTACGGCAACTAGAAGCCAACTCCCCTCTAGCCCCACCTCCTCCTGCAGCCAGTCGCCTTAAGGACGAACTACTTATATTCCAACCCTCAGAGACGTTGCACATCACTTTGAACTTTGGGTAATGTTTTCTTTTCATAATTTGGGCGAATAGAATTGAATGCTATACCCTCTGTTCCCTCCCACTTACCTTCTTACCCCCTCCCAACACCCTTCCCCCACTGCCCCCCACCCCCCTCCCCCCCTTCTCTCCCTCCCTTCCCATTACCTACCCCTAGCCAGGATGTCTGTCAAATTAACTCCAAGCAAAAAAGAACTATTAGGGCTCTTTGCGGTACTACCCCCGCACCGCTCTCAGTTATGCCCTACAATAGGATGAGAGACTTTTTCACCATTTGTTTGTTGTTCTTCATAGTTCAGTTCATGTTTGTTACAATCATCAATGTTATAATGTTAACCACGATTTATTGTTCATATTGTTGTACATTCTATACACCTTTTTTTTCTCCTGCAGGTATTCTATCTTCTAAGCAGACCCTACTCTACCATAATAGGTCCACATTTACTATACTGCTTCATCTTGTCAAAACATCAACCATCACTAAATCATGACGTCCAAAGACACCATTGACCAGACAAGAACACTAACCCTCCTTACACAAAATGCAAAGGGACTGAATTCTCCACACAAAAGATCAAAAGCTTTACTTGATCTCTCCAAAAGACAGGCCGATATGTTGTTTCTACAAGAGACCCACTTCAGACACAATAGGGAACCCAAGTACTTTGGTAAGATCTACACCACACATTACCACAGTTCTAATACTTCTAAGAGCGGTGGGGTCAGCATTTTAATTCACAAATCGCTGCCCTTCACCCTGTTACATGCAGCAAAAGACTCAGATGGCAGGTTCCTCGCCCTAGTGGGACTGCTTTTTGGCAGACCAATCACATTAATAAATATTTACGCCCCAAACACCAATCAAACCCCCTTCTTCAAATATACACTTAATAGAATAGTCGACATTGCAAAGGGCCCCACTTTTTTCGCTGGCGACTTCAATGTACCATTGCAACCCATGAAAGATAGCTCTAACCCCAGTGTTGCTATCTCCAAAAAAATCACAAACACGCTTTGGGTAGGACTACAAAACCTTAACCTACATGACACCTGGCGCTTCATCCACCCAGACACTAGGGATTATACTTTCTTTTCACATCCCAACAAGACGTATAGTCGCTTAGATTATATCTTTTCCAACCAAGCATCCTTAACCTTGGTCAAAAGATGCAAAATCTCCCCCACATCATGGTCCGACCACTCCGCAGTAAAACTTAAAATCTCTTGGCCAGATACACCCGTGACACCATACATATGGAAACTAGATAATAACTTACTAAATGACCCAACCACCATAACAAAGATTAGCTCCACCATACAGGAATACTTCCACTTAAATACACTCTCGGTAGCTAATAAATACACGATCTGGGAAGTGCATAAGTGCGTGATCAGAGGGGAGTTAATTAAACTAAAAACTCAATACCAGAGATCGCAGAGACAATTATATAAAGACCTCTCAGACACGTTTGCCCGCCTAGATTTAGCCCATAAATTGTCCCCAACTGATCCGCTAATAACAGCTAGCCTACAAGATGCCAGACAAGCTCTAGATAACTTTCTTCAAATTGAGTACCAGGCACTTAGGACGAAAACCAACAGCATGTTCTTCCATGAGAGCAATAGATCAGGCAAGCTCCTAGCCAGGGCCTTAAAAAAAAAGAGACTAAAAGCATACATAAACGAAATTAAGCGCCCCCACCCCCCGCTACTCTCATTACCACTACAGACATCTTACAATCTTTCCACGACTATTATTCAAAACTCTATAACATCAACAAAAATTCCACACCAGGCGGGCCCTCCCCGGAAATACTCTCTTATCTGGCGCAAGCTACCCAAAATAACTCCTGAGCAAACTCGACATCTTAACAGCCCCATTTCCCAGTCCGAAATGCTTGTGGCTATTAAATCACTTGACAACGGGAAGAGCCCCGGCCCAGACGGCTTCACAGGGAAATATTATCACACTTTCTCCTCCCTACTCCTACCCCATCTCACTCAGCTTTTTAACGAGGTATCAGAAATCAACCCTTTCCCCCAATCAATGCTAGAAGCACAAGTTGCAGTATTACCGAAACCAGGCAAACCCCCCACCACACCTGCTAATTTCCGCCCAATATCCCTTTTAAACACAGATATCAAGTTATACGCCAAAATACTTGCCACCCGTATTAATAATATACTGCCGCCAATCGTACACATTAACCAAGCTGGATTCACCCCCCTTAGAGAAACCAAAGACAACACCACCAAAATCCTTCTTCTAATGGAATACGCTGCCACCAATGGCATAACCTCCGCATTCATTTCTATGGATGCGGAGAAAGCCTTTGATAGGCTGGATTGGCTTTTTTTACGGACGACACTAAAACAATTTGGCTTCGAACAATCGTTCATAGGAAAAATATTCTCCCTCTACAACCACCCCCAGGCAAAAATCAAACTAAATGATACACTCTCCCAACCATTCGACATTACAAACGGTACACGACAGGGATGCCCTCTTTCCCCTATTTTGTTTGTCCTCGCCATGGAAGTCCTTGCCTCCTACATCAGGCACAATGAGGCTATACATGGAATCAAAATAGCCCAACAAGAATACAAAGTCACTCTGTACGCTGACGATCTCTTTCTTACCATCACACAACCTGAATTGTCACTTTCATCCCTAATGCAAACCCTTCACCCTTACGGCGCCTTCTCTAACTTCAAAATCAACATTACAAAATCAGAATTACTGCCCATAGGGCTACACGCGGCCGACCTAGATGCAATACAATCATTAGCCCACTTTCGCCTCCAACGCCAATCCATCAAGTATCTAGGTGTCCACATATCCCCGCACTTACAGGTCATACTCGACTTAAATTTCAAAGCCATTTTTAACACAACAAATGCTTTACTTAGATCTTGGAGCAACAAGCCTATCTCTTGGCTGGGCAGGATTAATTCAGTGAAAATGACCCTCCTTCCCAAGTTATTATACCTCTTTCAAACCCTACCAATACCCACCCCAAATCCCCTAATTCATAAATTTCAAAAATCTATTATCTCCTACATCTGGCAACATAAGAGACCTCGAATAGCCACTGCCACACTATACCGCCCCAAAGAGCTAGGCGGCCTATGGATCCCAAACTTAATGCAATACAGGCTAGCCTCCTTCTACTCCCGAATTATCCACTGGAGCAGACACTCGGCACATAAAGAATAATTTTTTTATCAACAAATCTTGAACTAAACATCTGGTTTTTCCTTTTTAACAAGTTCACTAAAATAAAATGTAAACTAAGACTGGCATTACTAACTATTATGACAAACTCAGCAAAACGGTTGATACCAAAAAACTGGAAAAACCATAGCCTCCCATCAGTTTCAGTTTGGAAAGAAGCGACCTCTCAGTCACTCAAACTAGAAAAACACCACTACAACCGTAATAAACAGACAGATGACTACCACTCCATTTGCTTCCTATGGGAAGAATACCTCAACCACACACAACCCCCACACACAACATAAGGAACCCTACAATACCTTTTCTCCACATACCTACCTTTACACTCCATTGCCTGTAATCGACAATAGACCTTTCAGCCCCAACCGACTCTCCACCCATCTCCACGACCTAACAACTCTTCTCTTTTCTACCTGCAGGAACCACGCAATCAGACCATACATTATACAGTTAAATACCTAATTAGACACTTTCTTTTATTTAACCAATAACTATTCTCACCGCTGTTGACCCATAAAGGGTATCTTATTTATAAAAAAAAAAAAAAAAAGGGAATTACTTTTCTCTCCGTATGTCAATTAAACTTTCTCTGTTGTTCCCTTGTAATTACAGAATTACCAAAACAAAACAAAAAACTGACGCATATGTACCATTTTGCATATTCTCATGTTTGTATTGTTTATACGTTTTTCAATAAAGCATTAAAAAAAAAAAAAAAAAAAAAAGACAGATGAGTAATGCAATACAGGCTAGCCTCCTTCTACTCCCGAATTATCCACTGGAGCAGACACTCGGCACATAAAGAATGGGTGCTCCTTGAGCACTTACTCTCCTCCACCACCCACCTGAGCAGCAAATGCTGGCTACCACCCAATAAACGAAACCTACCAATACACCTCCCAACTATAACCAAAGAGACATTCAAGATGTGGGACTTGCACATTAAACGCCATAACCACGTATCAACAATACCCTCTCCACTAACTCCCCTCTGCGACAATCCCGACCTCCCTGTTAAACTTCTCCCACAAGCAACTCAAACCCCCCATATATCCAGGTGTTTCCCTTGCCACACAATACTCATAAACGGGAAACCCAAGACTCTACCCGAAATCATATCAACCCTAGGGACCACACAATTAAACTGGTTCCAACACCGACAGCTTTCAGACTTCATTACTAAACATCCCAAGAGAACCCAACTCACACGCCCTTTAACCAGCTTTGAAAGCAGCTGCATTAACGAAACATTGAGCAGAGGCTTCCTTTCATTCACACATCGACTACTCATGCAAACGTATCATCTCTCCCTCCCTTCTTACATACAAAAATGTGAAAAAGAGATCGGCTCCACTCAAACCCATAAAGATTGGCTGAAGATTGTTTCCTATATGACAAAATCTTCATCCTCCATTTATATAATGGAGATGAACGTCAAACTTCTGTACAGATGGTATTATACCCCATACCGACTACACGCCATTCTCCCCGAGCTCTCACCGAACTGTTGGAGGGGCTGCAACGACATAGGCACCCCAACGCACATATGGTGGGCATGTCCTGTCGCCCAAGCGTACTGGGAATCAATCAAAGTAGAATTTGAAATTTTTTTATCAGCAAATCTTGAACTAAACATCTGGTTTTTCCTTTTTAACAAGTTCACTAAAATAAAATGTAAACTAAGACTGGCATTACTAACTATTATGACAAACTCAGCAAAACGGTTGATACCAAAAAACTGGAAAAACCATAGCCTCCCATCAGTTTCAGTTTGGAAAGAAGCGACCTCTCAGTCACTCAAACTAGAAAAACACCACTACAACCGTAATAAACAGACAGATGACTACCACTCCATTTGCTTCCTGTGGGAAGAATACCTCAACCACACACAACCCCCACACACAACATAAGGAACCCTACAATATGAAAGATTGTGGAAAGATAGTGCGCTGGTGTATAGAGTATCAGACCGCTTACAGTGTTTTAGATCCTTCAGTCTAAAAAATAATGTATAGTGAAAGAAAAAGGGGGGTCTTGTAAGGGCGCTAATAGCTGAAGATACTTATGTGAAATTATTAATATTACTTGTGATAAATTGTGTACAAAAGTAAAATAAAAATAAAAATAAGAACAGTATCTAAGATAACAAGATAACAAGTGATTTATTTGGTTACAATATGATTTGAAAAAATAGAGACGTCTCTAGTACAATTCCATTAAAAACAATGATGAAATATAGCATAAAAAATGATAAAAAGTGGTACTGATTAGTACTTCAT